>NW_007258098.1:276332-383734 GCF_000164805.1 Carlito syrichta | reverse complement strand
TGAGTTTCAGAGGAAAAGCCTGCTGCTTACTGTACTCTCTATAGCAAAGTTTGGAATTTTTTTTCCTCTGTTTTGTTTTAAGGATGTGGAGTACAAGTCAGGATTGGGTGCAGGAGTAGTCTGCGTGCAGGTGAAGTTTGGGCCTCCAACTGGTCCTCACCTGCCCTGGTTAAGGATCTGGTTCCCTCCGTGATGTTCTATGCCCTCCTCATCCTTCCCTCACCTGGCACTGTCTCGCTACTGCCGATCTCTCTCTTGTAGTATTGTGACACATGTTCAGGACCCACTTATGAGTGGGAACATGTGGTCTTCAGTTCTTTGCTTCTGTGATAGATCATTGAGTGTGATGTACTCTAAATTCAGGCAAGTTGTTGCGAAGTCCATAGTTTCGTCCTTCTTTATGGCTATGTAATATTCCATTGTGGATATGTACCACATTTTTTATCCACTCCACTTTTGATGGGCAGCGTGGTTGGTCCCATGTTTTTGCTATTGTAAATAATGCTGCAATAAACGTGCATGTGCAGGTATCTTTCTTGTAGAGTGATTTAATTTCCTCCTGGTATATTCCATGAAGGGGGATTGCTGGATTGTGTGGAAGGTCGATTTTTAGATCTTTTAGGAATCGCCAAACTGTTTTCCACAGAGGTTGTACTAGTTTACACCCCACCAACAGTATAGAAGCATTCCCTTTTCTCCACATTCTCTCCAGCATCTGTTGTTTTTTGAATTATCAGTGATGGGCATTCTGTAGGCACTGTACTCAAGGATTATTTTTTGACATTTTTATTTTAGTTTACTTTTATTATCATTTTTAATTGGCACATATTGAATGCACATATTATGGAGTACAGTGTGATACCTTGATGCCTGTATAAATTGTGCAATGATCAATTTGGTGTAATTGGCATATCTGTCACTCCAACCATTTATTGTGTATTCTGATGGTAACATTCAAAATTTGCTCTTTTAGCTATTTGCAAAGGTACAATATTTTTTTGTGAATCATAGCCACCCCACAGTGTTATAGAACATAGGATGTATTCCTCCAGCCTAACTTTAACTTGGGGTCCATTGGCTGACCTCTCATTATTCCCCCACTTCCCACCCATCCTAGGCCCTAGTAACTATGCTTCTACTCTCTACTTCCATGAGATCAATTTTTTTAGCTCTTATGTATGAGTGAGATCATGCCATATTTACCTTTCAGCATCTGGCTTGTTTCACCTAACACAGTGTCCTCCAGGCTCATCCATGTTGCTGCAAGTGACAGAACTTAATTCTTTTTTGGAACTATATAGTATTCTATTGTGTATGTAGAAAACATTTTGTTTAAACCCTAACCCTTAGGTTGATTCCATATGTTAGCGACTATGAACAGTACTTCCATGACTATGGAAGTGCAGGCATCTCTTCAGCACACTGATTTCCTTTCCTTTTTTTTCTTTTATCTTTTTTTGAGTTGGGGTCTCACCCTGTCACTCAGGCTGGAGTGCAGTGGCACACTCATGGCCACCGCAGCCTTGAATTGCTGGGCTCAGGTGATCCTTCTACCTCAGTCTTCCAAGTAGCAGGAACTACAGGCATGCACCACCACGTCTGGCTAATTTTAGAGATTTATTGCAGAGATGAGGTCTTGCCAAGTTGCCCAGGCTGGTCTCTAACCCGTGGGCTTAGACAGTCCTCTCACCTTGGCCTCCCAAAGTGCTGGAATTATGAGACATGAGCCACCACGCCCAGCCTCCTTTGAATAGATACTCAGTAATGGGCTTGCTGGATCATCTGGTCATTCTGTTTTAAAATTCTTGAGGAACTTTCATAATGTTTTCCGTAATGGCTGTACTAACTTACATACTTATATGTACATGAAAGAGCTCACCTTTCTTCACACCCTCACCAGTATGCGCTATTTTTTGTCTTTTTGATAATAGTCATTGTAATGGGACGAGAGGATATCTCATTGTGGTATTGGATTGTATTTCTCTAATGGTTAGTGATGTTGATCCCATTTTTAGTGGGATCATTTGTTTTTTTTTTTTGATGTGTCATCCCTTTCCGATGAATGGTTTAAAAACAGTTTCTTCCATTCTGCAGGTTGTCTCTTCACTCTGTTGAGTGTTTCCTTTGCTGTGCAGAACTTTTTAGTTTGATATAAGCCCATGTGTCTATTTTTGTTTTTGTTGCCTGTGACATTGAGGCCTTAGTCATAAAATATTTGTCCAGACCAATATCCTTAAGCACTTCCTCTACATTTTCTTCTAATAGTGTGTCAAGTTTGAAATTTATTTTGTCTGTAATTCATTTTGAGCTGATTTTTGTATATGACCTTTCCAATAAGCTCTTGAATGTTAAGAAATGTTATTCCGGGGGAGGGAGATGGGATTAACAGTAGCAAATATCTGTCTGGGAACGGGGAAACACCCCATATCAACTGGGTGCCTGAAGGAAACGCAATTGTATACCTAACCCTTAACTGTACCCCACAACTTCATAAAAAAAAAAAAAGAAATGTTATTCCCATTTTGCTTATAAAGAAGAAAGACAAGTGACGGAGGAACTTACCCAAAGTCACACAGATGCCGAATAAATGCATGGGATCCCCTCTGGATCTGCCTAACACTCCACTCTAAACTCTTTTCACTCTGTTACCTGGAGCAGCATCACAACATTTATTCAATCCTGCAATCAATAACTGTTTCCTCCTCAGTGAACTCTTGCTATGTTTTTATCATTTAATATCTGTGTTGTTACAGCTGATTGTACACAACAGTACGTCGTCATGATGATATTTGGTTTCGATGTATCTACTTGTTGATTTTGATACATATTTGCTGGTCAATCACCAAATCACTGGCTAACATAAATAATGAACACTATGGGGTCATCTCAAAGAAACCCAAGAGAGATGATCTGCCACCAGTCACGTGATTTGAGTGATGCTCCTTGGCTATGGAGGGTAAGTGAAAATCGTCAGTTTTCTGAATCCGTCCAGGCATGCCATAACCTTCTGGTTTTGCGAGTCTGAAGTAAAATCTTTCTAGCTGGTCATTCCTACTGCAAAGATGAGGAAATACCAAACTGTACTATAATCATTTATGAATGTTCTCATCTTGTCAACCTTTCCAGGGGTCATCAAACTTCTGCTGTAAAGTGTTGTATAACAAATACCTTTGACTTTGGGAACTATCCTGCCTCTATTGCAACTACTCAACCTGGTCATTATAACAGAAAGTTCCGTGGGCAACATGTCAACCAAATTTGTCTGTGTTCCAGGACAACTTTATTTATGGATGCAGAAATTCTAATTTCATACAATTTTCATATGTCACCCAATACCAACTTTCTTCTGATTTTCTTCAGCCATTTACACATGTAAAAATCATTCTTAGATTACAGTCAGTCATACAGAAGCAGATAACAGGCAGGAGTTATTCCATAGTCGCAGACCTTGAACTCACGTGATGTCCATGAAGGCAGGGACTATGTCTTGGCAGTGATTATGTTCCTAATGCTCAGGGTACGTGCAGAAAACTGGTAAATGCACAACTGCTCATCGAAAGTGCCAATCACCTCTTGGGTACCGTGTGCACAGGTAGGGGTGGTGGAGACACTTAAAACTTAGACTTCTTCACCACTATATAATGCATCCATGTAACCAAAAACCATTTGTACCTCCTAAAAGCTATTGAAATAATTTTTTAAGTAAGAAGAAAAGTGTTAATGGATTCAATAGTTGTGAAAAATAATGATGACTTTTGAAAAATAAATTTGCATACTGTATTGGTTTGTAACATATGTTCCATTGAGTACCAAGATTAGGCTTCAATTCTTTAATCATAATCCTTAGCAATTTACTCTCAAGTTCACTATATGCCCCTTGTTGGCTGATTCTCCAACTTAAAATTATCCTCTGTCCCTAATCATTATGGCACATCTGAAACTGCTCTTGGTCGAAGATCACTCGGCCAAGGGAGAAGATTTGGGGTCTGCTGTTGTCCCCCCAGCCAGTCGTACACTAACTAGTCTATGAACCTGGCGATGTGATTTGGTCCAAAAACCATGAAGATGCACAATCGAGTGTGCTGTTATCAGACTTATAATGTAGGAGAACTGAGACTCCACAGAAAACCTCAATTAAGCACTGTTTTCAACCACAGCCCCTATGAGGAATTCATGGTGCTTTGACTGAGGCAGACCTTTGGTTTATGACTGGAAGGTCCAGCCCAGCGTCACACTGGACATTTGATTCTGAGACACTGTTACATTGAAGTCCCAGCGCAAAACTCTAACTTTACTGTGAAGATAGACCCAAATATATGCAAGTATCACGTATGTATTATTCACCCAAAGCACTTATAATTACTGACCATATGCCAAGTATTTTGCTAAGTGTTGGGAGTAGTATGGTGAGTACGCCAGAAATTAAGCCCAGCTGCAGGAAGCTTACACTTTGAAAATTATCAGGATCCCCGACTTTATCTACCCATCTATATTTGTATGTGCACACAGCAATTATGCTGGAAAATATTGTAGTTTAAAGTACATTAAATAATAATGCATAATAATACTACTATATTATTTAAAAGTTTAAAAAGGTTAGGAAAGTTTAAAATTACTCCTTGGTGTATATATGGATGCTACTTTTGGAGAACAAGTAAACACACAGACACGCACACACACTTTTGTCTCAAAAGGAGAAAAACATGAACTTAGAGTTGCCGAAACTCTCACAGCTGAAGCTTAATTGCAGTGGTTCTCAGACTCTGAGTCCGGGAGGGTGTGGCAAGGGAGTTCAGGTGCATATACAGATATTCTCAACTGAGTTTGGGGAAGAGGCCTAGAAATCTGTTTTCGTTTTTTGGTTTTTTTTAACAAGCTTCCTAGGTGATTTTATTGGAGATGTTACAGAACCCACATCTTAATTTTGTTTGCAAATATCATCTCGTTAAACATTAAAACGACCTTTTAAAAACAGAATTGTCTGTGTGTATTTTCAACCTAAGTGGTCACTGGATTGAAGCTATGTGACATCACTCCAAGGATGTGGAAAAGTATTTTTCATGCCATTTTTAAAGATCATCTATTTTCCCATAGCTTCTTTGAGGATGTTTCTAAAAGTGGAATTATTCAGTCCATTAGGCAGATTTATTAAGTTTGTGATAGTGTAATAACTGTTTTACTCAGAAATTTTAAAACACTTTAATTTCTAATCAGTCCCTTGAGGGTGACTTTGTTTTAGACTCTTTTTTTCTTCTTTCTCTTTTATTTCTTAAGACATATCTGGGCTAATGAAACATTCAGCAGAATAATCAACTCTCTGAATTATCCATTTGTTCAGCTGTTTAGTTAAACGCGGATGTTAGACTGCTGGGATTTTTGAGATTATTTTAGATACGCCAAATAACCAGTTACTGAGATTTCTGGTGTACAAAATGTTGGATTTTTCGAATGCTGCAACTCATTATAGATTAGCAAAATTTACTCTGTTCTGAAATAGGTGTATATTTGAGAGAATATCTTGAACATTGTGTGAGATCACTAAGCATGTTTTTTCTGCCTGACAGTCTGCCTTTGGGAATATTTTAAGAGATATTCAGGTGATTCTTATAAACATGTGTCATTGGAAATTTTTAAAACAGAATTTTCATCATGGTCAAAATGCTTTCTTCCTTCTAGCCTACATTAGTCTGTTGGGTGCCATGGGCGGTGCTGATCAAAATGGCTTTTGGATATAAGAAATGCTATGGTCAGTGTTTATTCTTTTGGGCTCATTTTCTCATCAAATAATGCTTATAGGCTAGGTCACTTTATCTGCTCATCTACAGTTTCATAGAAAGATTTTTTTAGCTTAGTTTGGATTGAACAAATATGGCCATAACTTGAACTGGAACTTGCATTTCCTCCACATGAAGACTGATTTTCTGTATCAGAAACACTGATTTTCTATGGAACTTGAATGTGTGGACTGAGTTCACCAAACCAGATTCTTCTATTGTTATTATATCCGGGTACTTAAGTCTTAGGTGTAGGGAAGTATTTGTGGTATATGTTATTTGAGGATAATTTACTTAATAAACTCACCATATCATGGTTTTGTTCTCGAACGTGGTATTTACATGGTTGTATCCACCACCTCTCAGCAACTCTTATTTTATTCTACTTTTATCGTTTGTCATGAATTTGCATCTTGGATTAAGTGGGCTGCACAAATAGACTGTAATTCTATTTTCTTCTTTTTAGGTGTTAATTCCTTACATAACAATGAATCTTAAGTTTAGAGCTATACGGCAAGTATGGAATATTATACTGTTTAGGACACGAGATAGGAGTAACATTCTTCAGCAATGTGATGTTAACCTAACCAGATTTATGACTGTTAGACTATTAGTGACTATTAGAAATGATCAAATATCAAATGCATTTTTCTCTTTAAACATAAGCTAGAAATGGGACACAGGGAGTACGCTATCGCCAAGGTGAGCTAAAGATTCCAAAGGAACCATGTCCCCATGGTGAGCGTGGTGTCTGTTTCATGGATGTGATGGCCTCTCTGACAAATCTGCCTCATGTACCATACTTATTAATCCCAATATTTTTAATCCCACAAGAAGCAGTGACATCATAGGATGGTGAGGCAGACCAAAGTGTACTTTCTGTGATTTAACTTCGTAGAACTCCTGAGTGATTCACAAACTCCTCGAAATACAAAATTGCAGGCATGCACTACTGGGGAAGAGACACCCGAAGGCATTATTTGTTCGCCACCTTGGCTATCACTTCAGCCCAGCTTCTAATTTATATAATAACACTTGTAGTCCTCAGTTACATGGGATCTGTGTGCTTCAAAAGACAAGCCACCTTCAACCTTGTCCAGAATCAACGGCTGTGGTTTAGAATGGAAGTGACCAGAGAGAAGCCAGCTTTCTAGGAGGCTCTGAAATTGGATCGATGCCTCCCAGCAGCTGTGTTTGATTTTGATGTTGAGATCTTTGGAAGAAGATCAATAATCATCAGATGTCTCAAATTCACTGAAAAAATAATTACATAATATTTAACTGGTGTCACGGCTCGACGGAATGGCCTTTCTTGAAATTTAGAATGGTAGTTGTACTATTTTTATCTCAAGATAGTCTATAAAAAGCCTGCAACTCTCTCACTCTCTCTATATTTAGACTGTGTATAAGTATATGCATACATGTGTGTATATATGTAAATGTAACTATTTATGTAATCTGCATATATTTATATGTAACTATATATAACTCTACATGAAACCTTATATATACACACACACACACACACACACACACACACACTTTTATCTGTTTCATACTAAATGAGACATTGACAAAAATTACAAAGCAGCCTGAATTTAGAGCTGTCTTAGGCATTCCAGCTAATTTCACTTCTGATGCAAACTATTTCTAATCAATGAAAATGAATTAAATCTTACCAGCAGCTTTTACGACAGTAACTTTTATGGTAATTTAACTTCTTGAAAATGTATCAACTGGCAATTCCAGGAGTGGTTAATGTTTCTTTTTACTGCTTTGGAGGGGGCCCTTTTTTTCCCATCCTTCCTCCCTCCCCCTTTACTTCCTTCCTTCCTGTCTTTTTATTTGTACTTACTCATATAATTGACATTGCTTTGAGACTGCGACACAATATTATCCAAAAGCAAGATATTGAAGATTTAAATATATGCGTAATTTTATTAAATAACTAAAATATTGGCATTTATCAAAGAAAAATCTTCAGTGGGAGTGGCAATGGAGAAGATTGCACTTGGCTTTGAAACCGGGAAGATATGTTCTTTAAGGCTCTTTGCAATATCGCTTTATGACGGGCAGTAGAGTCAGAAAAGCACTGTTGCTGATGATTACTGTCACGTTCCCTTTTGGTCATGTGGTTTCCCGGGGACTTGCCTACTAGGAATTTTTTGATTTCTATGAGAATGCAAATTTTCAGTGAGCTTACATCATTTAGTGGAAGGTGATCACTGGCTGCACTGTACCTGTAATTTAAATGTTGTGCGTTTGTAAGATGTTTCATCTATATGTAAAGATACTAATCTGGAAAAATAATGGGTCATATATATATGATATATTATATATATATATGTTTTTGTTGTTTTTTTAGTTAGAGTCTCATTCTGTCACCCAGGCTGGAGCACAGTGGCATGCTCACAGCCACCCCTGCGTTGACCTGCTGGGCTCTGGCAATCCTTCTGCTTCAGCCTTCCAAGTAGCTGGAACTACAGGCACACACTACCATGCCCAGATAATTTTTGATTTATTGTAGAGACAAGGTCTCACCAAGTTGCCCAAGCTGGTCTTGAACCTGCGGACTCAGGCAATCCACTCGCCTCGACCTCCCAAAGAGCTGGGATGAGAGACCGAGCCACTTGGCCAGGCCCTAATGGGTCCTTTTTTAATCACATTTTTATGCAGACAAATAGATGAGTGAAGATTCAAGTGCCATGAGAAGCAAGATAACTCTGTGTAAACTTCTGGGGCCAGTGCAGGACACCCCCTCACCTCCCTCTTCCACGCATCATAATAATTTGTCACTTGTTGGTGTCCAGAGGTCTTACGCCTCCTGCTTGACATGTCGATGCACTTGGGAGCGGTAGCAGTCGTGGACATCTCTGTCTGAGTAGATTTGTCACTTGTTAAACTCCAAGCAGGATGCCAACACACAAAGACTTTAGAGGAGTATTAACAAGACCGACCAGCGATGGACCGGAGTGGGGGGGTGTCCAAGGCTGACAGGCAGCTAGACAAGGGGGCGTCTCTGATCCTCCAAGGCTTTCTGCAGCCTGTGTAAAATAGTCTGTCCAAAAAGAGTTGTGATCATGCCTGTAATCCTAGCACTTTGAGAGGCCGAGGCGGGAGGATTGCCTGAGACCAGGAATTTGAGACCAGCCTGGGCAACAGAAAGAGACCCCAGTCTTTACCAAAAAAATAAGAAAATCAGTCAGATACGGTGGCGCCTGTAATCTCAACTACTCTGGAGGCTGAGGTGGAAGGATCATCTGAGCCGAGATTGAGGTCCATGAACTATGGGACGCAGAGCGAGACCCTGTCTCTAAAAAAGAAAGAAAAAAAGTCTTGAGCAATAGATATATTTTAAACAAGTTGTAAGAAAAATGAAGCTACTCTACATTTGTCATTTTCACCCCTTTAAACTGTTTCACTTGCATTTCCAGCAGCAGAGCGAGTTGTTACGAATGTTTTCATAGTACTTGAATGCATTTGATGTGAAAACTTTTAATGGCCCAAGACCATCTCTGTTTATAGACGAAACCTTTGTTTTACTGAACAAACTTTTTCAGAAGTTTAACAACTAACTTTGCTCATCCTTGGCAATGTGTGGTAATTTGTGTGTGTTTGTAGATAAAACTTTTCTTAGTGAAGATTTGCTTTTTTCTTTTCCTCCTTCCCTTGGAAATCTTTCTGTAACAAAGATTTTTTTTGACTTGCAGAGTTCTTCTTATAAAATACTTTCAAAAGTTCTAAGAAAAATAAATACATAAACCGAGAGTTTCAAGTCTAAAATCAGTTCCTATAAAAGGCTTGGGTACCACACCACTGTCGTAGTTTTTCAAAGTGATCTCAACCGTAAGTCTTCATCGAAAAGGTATCTGTTGGCCATGGATGACTGTGGGAATCTGTCTAGAAACCCCGTTGGGAAACACCGGCTGTCGCCTTTGGGGTTGGCCTGCGTTGTTTTAGATGCTGGCTTTTAAGCTGATGCCCGTCTGTGGCTGCGATGATGTGTCTTCTAGCGATTGCTCAGGGTGAAAGCGAGCTGGGCCCCTCTATGCTCACATGGCATAGAGGATGTCATTCAGAAGAAGACAGTGTAGTTGAGAGCTGGTGTCACATCAGCACGGGGCAGGGGCTGCAGCACAAGGCAAACAGCCGGTGTGACGACCGACCCTGCACCTTCCAGAGCCGGACTCTGAAGTCGCATGAATGGGGCCTTGAAAGTGACCTCCAACTCCTTCTGACTGTGGAGGACCCTGTGCCTCGGCGTCCTTGTCTGAGTGATGTTTCCATTCAGGCAGCGTTCAGTGGCCGAGTTCCGTTCCTCGGCCCCTGCCACTGTTACAGGGCAAGTTGGACGACAGACAGAAGCAAGTTTCTTCAAAAGCCAGCGAACTTGCTGGGGGCACCGAGGCGGTATGTGACATCCCGTTATAGAATCTGGACTTCCTCTTTTGAGTCAGACAAGTCTTCTGTATTTCCTCAGGACCCCTGAGAAGCAAACAGGCGATGCTGGAAGAAGGAAGTCAAACAATGCTTTGCTCGTTTGGAAAGAAACATATTCTTCTCATAATACCGGTCCTTTCCCAAGTGAAAGGCTCCCTGCCCTGTCCCGTTCTCCAGTTTTCCAACTAAACCCCTCTCAAGAAAGCAGTATCATCAACTTAGTTAAGCACTCTTTCTTCATCCTTGGCTGGGTTTTACCAAAAAGAGTGATTCAGTTTCTTAGAAGAGCTCGCTGCAGGTGTTACACCGGGTGGTGAATACAGGACTTGCTTTCTCTCTTGCTCTTACGGGGCGACAGTGTGGCCGGGCAAAACAGTGATCTCATCTTTGGTCATGCAGTTTTGCTGACTCTAACATGAACGGTATCAGCACAGATTTAAGGTAGCTGTCAATGCACTTACTCAGTGTGTTTTGCCTTTTGGGTTTTCACCTTATAGGGCTAACTCTGAGAAAACTTGAAATGTTTTTTCCACTTTACTTTTTCATTTTAAAAGCAATGCCTGCCCCCTAAATAAATGTACAAGAATTTTTAAAAAGTTAGGAAGTTACCAATCATCCCAACACCCATACAGAAACACTATTTACATTTTCCCCTTGATTTTGAAACACAGGATTGTTGTGCACATTTTGGGGGGAGGAGGAAGGAGCAAGTTTCAGTTAACCATAGATGACAGCTCTTTCGTTTCCATCGGTTCCGAAAACTCGATATTCTCAAATGGTTTTTGAAGCCCAACGTATTTCAGTTGAGTTAAACTTTAACTAATCCAGATGACTAGTTTGTGTGTTGCAAACCCCGAGGAATACTTTGTATCAGCAAATAACACAAGCCCTGAATTCCTGAAGCATGTATTCTGTTTGTATTCAAACACAAGCCCGAAATGTTTTGTTTCCCTGAGCATTTCAGACACATTCTTCTTACTTGAAAGCTCTGTGTATTACTCAACAACCTCCATATCTAAACTATTTTAAAGATACATAGAAAAGGAATGACCTCATGGAGCTGATTCTGTTCTTTTAGCTTTGTGTTTAGCTAACGCTGAGCAGTACAGTGAGTCATGCAGTCCTGTGACCAGGCAGGCACTTTTCCAGTCAGAGACTGTTAAGATCTCGGACAACAGGCCTGGAGTTGTTGTTTGAAGGGGAGGTTTCGACACTGACCTGTACACTCGGTAATGACAGGCTTCACAGGTAACAAAATGTGTTCCTATTCCCACTGAATTGCTAGACGCTGGTGATGAGATAACACTTAGTAAAGCTGGCTCATTTCCTCATTTACAGATGAAAGGAATTGTCCAAGAAATGACTCTCTCACAGGGAAACACTCTTTCCTTCAGGTCATTACGGGAGTCTCTTCTGAAACCAGGCTGACGGCAACCCTGGCTTGTCAGTTATTCAGCATGTTCAGAAGTACGTTTTGTCATGAAATCATGGCATACATCAAAAGCCAGTCTTTTCCTGAAACACGTGAGAATTGCTGACTTTAGATGTTGTTTGGAAGACATAGCTCAGGGGTCTCCGGCCCCTGGGCCACAGATCCCTACTAGTCCCTGACCTGTTAGGAGCAGGCCCCACTGCGGGAGGCCAGAGGAACTCCATCTCTTGTCAGAGCAGCAGCCACACTGGATTCTCGCAGGAGCGAGAGCCTTGTTGTGAACCGCACGTGCGCGGGATCTAGGTTGCGTCTCCTTAGGAGAAGCTAATGCCTGATGATCCCCTCTATCGTGGAAAAATTGTCTTCCACGAATCCGGTCCCTGATGCCGAGAAGGTCAAGACCGCTCACATAGTTCATGTTGCATAGCCAGTGCCCGCATGAGTGAAAATGTCCCACATAATGTGGAATGAGCGTCTGCTTTTCTTTTTGTTTTCAACCAGGCAAATTTGGGTGACACTGCAGCGGTCACCCCAAGGTCTGTGGGGTATTGTCATGCCCCCACCTCCTCCCAGGTCAGCAGGAAAGCGGGGGGTGTATGGGGGGACGCTCTCAGGGGGTGTAGTACACCCACCACGCATTTGTCGGGGGCGCAGTGGTCGTCCCAGGCTGCGAGCTTCCTCCTGGCTTCCCTTCCTTGACTGACTCGGCAGGCTCGGCCCTGGGGAAGGGAGGCCTTGTTCCCTGAGGCCTCAGCAGGAAGGTGATAGGAAACCAAGAAACCTCCGCCTCCTAGACCCACTGCCATCTCCTGGGCTTTCCTATCCGGCTGCATTTACACATGCATTCCTCAAAGCTCGTTTGGGCAATATTTATTTTCAAAAGCACCGGGAGCCAAATATGAGAGCGAAACACTGTCGAATGCATTCCTCGGTTCACCACCAGAGTCGTATCTAGTTTTCCTGCAGGCTTGATTCGAATGGGCCTTTACAAAAACGGGAACAGGCTTCTCTGAAAGAGGGTTTCCTTTTTACTTGTCCACGACACGCACCTTGCCCTCGGTCGCCCCGTCCCCGCTCTGCTTTCGGACTCTCCTGCAATTCCAGCGGGAGAATGGTTCTCAGTTGTGCACTTATTCTTGGTGTTGGGAAATCACAGATTGTGCAACTTGCTAAGCGGAGCACATTTAAAAATAGCCCCGGCTTCTCGACCCTGTGGGCAAGGCCCCTTGCTGGTCCAGGGTCCAGGCTGCCAGGGGGAAGGAGCGACGCTTTGCCACTACCTCCAGGGCCAGCTGGTTTGCTCTCTGGGAAGAATTCCGGGAGAAGCCACAAACTCTGCATTCCAGGACTTTAACCAACCACTCTGCAAACGCATGCCGTTGGGTCCTAGCACCGTCCGCTCTACTTCTGGGCCGGCCGGTCCCCTGGGGACAGAGATCTGGGGGCAGGGTGCAGGATGTGGAGACCAGCAACAATTAGCAAGAGTTTTTAGGAGTGGCCTGGTAAACGGCCACCGGGATTTGCAGGGTCTGAAATCCACAGGTCTCCACTGTTTTTTCAGATGGTGTTTTCCTCACTTTGCCATTGAGTGTCCTAGTGAACTTCAAACTGAATGCTGTGTTGCAGGGCGGTGGCTAGGGAGCCATTGCTAACACATGCGGCCCAGAAAAGATCAGTCACCGTGCATTTCTCTCTTTCCGCACTGGCAAATCAGAGACTCAATGGTATGGTGCTGCATCAGGATCAGAGTCCCAGCCTTCCCTTACCAGTCACCAGGGAGGACAGCACCAGGACTGCAGACGGATGCCGCCCCTTTCCTCCCTGCCTCTCACTGATCACTTCACCAATTGGGCAGCTCTACTTAAATCTGCTTTGCAGAGTGAGCTTTCACCTAAGAGCACATTTAACTAGGTAGGAGGATCGCTTAAGACCAGGAGTTCAAGACCAACCTGGGCGACACAGCAAGATCCCATCTCTGCCAAAAGTGCCAACATGAGCCAGGTGTGGTGATGCGACATATGCCTGTAGTCCCAGCTACTCAGGAGGCTGAGGTGAGAGGACTGCTTGAGCCCGGGAGCTGGAGGCTGCAGGGAGTAAAGGTCGTGAGGCTGCACTCCAGCCTGGGTGACAGAGCCAGAGCCTGCCTTGAAAACGATAAAAGTGTGCACCTGAAGAGAAAGAGATAAACAAAGGCCTTGGCACATTATTTAGAGGAAGCACCCCAGAAGGAGGCTGTGGTGGCCACACCTGCACACGCAGGAGTGGTGTCTCTGGCAGGACACACATGACATATGTGACCCAGTCCCGCCATGCAGGGGTTTCCTCCCCTGGGCTCTCAGAACCTTGTCCATAAGGCAGGATCAGTTGGTTCAGAATTGAAAGTCTTCTCTTGGTGCCCTGCTACATGCCATGTGGCCTTAGGATGGTGGCTAGATTCTAGGGTTCAGATTATACAAAGGAGGACACCCCCAAATGAAATTTACTCGTAAAAAATTATGTGTTCAGTCTCACATGTTTAAACCTCAGTCATCTTCAAAGGACTCTCCATTTGATGCAAGACACCCATTGGGACACCTTTTCCCACGGCCAAAACAGTTTTTGAACTCTTCTGTTTCTTATGCCTTTTTAGCGCGCCTGCCATTTTGCCTCTTCCACATTGGCAAAATGTTTCCAACCTTTGAGGACTGTTTCCATCTAGAGAAACAAAACAAGTCGATTGGGGCAAGCCTGGGTGAAGAGGGAGGGTGGAGCATGGGGTCGTGCTGTGTTTAGTCAAAAACTAAACACTGGGCAGCATGTGGGCAGGTGCGCTCGAAAATCACCCATCATGAAATGGGCAAATGCACTGAAAGAATCTCCCCCCAAAATTCACTGAAGCTTAATGCGGCCTCTCACGACCACACTAGCTGGTCCGCGGATGCCGACGAGACCCCAGAACTCTTACTTAGTGGGGGAAGCCTATATGACAAGGATTCCGCCTTCTGAAAGATGATTCCGGTTTTTCATGTGTCCCTTCACATGTATGATGATGAGGCTGTTACTTCACTCTTCATGGCAACGCTAGGAGACTGACGGCCCCAGCCGCCTCTTACGTTGTTCAGAGCAGCACTGCACAATTTGCACCCATCACTGCCTTGAGTTCTCGTAGCAAGCCCTCGGTTTAAATAGTCATTATTCTTTGATAGATAAGGAAAATGGGATCGAGTGAACCGGGGAGATTTGCCCAGACTCACACAGCTAGAAACTCTCAAGTTCTGGCATCTTAATCGGTTCAGGACACTGTAGCTAAATGTCACGGATAGGTGGCTTAAGCAACAGGCAGTTATGTCTCCCGGTACTGCAGGCTGGATCTCTGAGCACAGGATTCTCACATGGTTGGTTTCGAAGGAGGGCTCTCTTTCTGGTTTGCAGGCGGCAGTCTTCCCAATGAGTCCACACATGGTGCAGAGAGGCAAGCTCTCTCCTGCCTCTTTTCGTAAGGACACTAATTCCATCATGAAGGCCCCACCCCCATGGCCTCATCGAAATCTTATTGTCCCCAAACGCCCTCCCATACCACCACCTTGGGTGTCAGGGCTCCAACTTGTGAATCGGAGGGGAGGATGGACCCCACATTCAGTGATTAACACCTGGATTTCGAACTCCTCTTCTTAGTCGTGGATGCTCACTGCTTTGGTCAGCAGAGAAAACCTCCATCTGATCTGAAAAATGCCACCACGGGGCCACACAGCTTCCTCGTGTCAGGGAATGACGACAGACAGGTGAGCCATCATCTCCCAAGGTGCATCCACCTTCTCCCAAGCCCTCACACTCAAGACTCACACTTTCCTCCCAGCACTGTCCTGAAGTAGCCACACCACCCCTTTTCAGAGGCTGAGGAGACCTCTTCCTTTCACCTTCTCAGGGACTCCGGATCCGTCCTTCCTCTGGCTGTCCGCACACCCTGTCCTGCTCCCAGAGTCCCTATGTCGGGCTGGTCTGTGCTTCCATCTTCCCACCTACCCTCCCTCCAGTCAGTTTCTGACCTCTGCAGCTCTCATGACAGCACGGGATGACTCAGTCTGTCCTAACATGCTGCTTTGAAAATGTCACTTTGCGAAAATCTTCTCACTCTTCTTTGGCTCTTCCAAACTTGTCAACTCTTTTATCCCTTACTATATTTAAAAATGTTGCATGTTAGGCTCCGGTGTTCCCTTGAGGACAAGGTGGGCATAGATCTTCTGAATGCTTCATTTTCATTCAACGTGAAAAGGGATTTTAAACACAAGAGCAATACTGGATCTTTCCAAGAGACAAAGCTTCAGAAAGCACTTAGAAACATGCACATCCTTGCACCCAGAGAATGCTCCATTCAGATGGTAATTAGTGAGTGCCTGCTGTATGCCAGGCACTGCATTCTAGGCACTGGGGTTGCAGCATGAATAAACAGAGAAGTCCCTGCTTCTATGAGCTCAGTGGGGAGCTGAGAGGAAGAAACCTTCTTAGCTTCAATGCACATGCCACTTGTACAGGAGATCTTTTGCATAGAGCAACGGAAAAAGACATAACAACAAAAAGGCGTTTTCTAGCAGCTCAGCTAACAACGCTGTCTTTTGAAGTGATGTGTGCCTGTGTGGCTGAGGTCAGAGAGACAGGGTCTCACTCCGTTGCCCAGGCTAGAGTGTAGTGGTGTGATCATAGCTCACTACAGCCTTGACCTCTCACAGTCACTATTTGGGGGGGTCATTTTGAATTGTTTGAATGCAGCCGGGCTCAGTGGCTCAGCCTGTAATCCTGTGCCTTGGGAGGCTGAAGTGAGTGGATTGCCTGAGCCCGCAGGTTCGAGACCCGCCTGGGTAACTTGACGAGACCTAATCTCTACAATAAATCAAAAAATTAGTTGGGCGTGGTAGCGCGCACCTGTAGTTCCAGCTACTTGAAAGGCTGAGGCGAAGGATCGCTGGAGCCCAGCAGGTCGAGGCTGCGGTGACCGGGAGTGGCCACTGCCCTCCAGTCTGGGCAACAGGGTGAGACTCTGACTCAAAAAAACGAAAAAAAAAAAAAGAAAACAATAAAAAATTGTTTGAATGTAAGTAAAGGCTCATGGAGAGCACATGGACAAGTTTAGGGGTGCCCCAGTGAGCCTCCAGGGGTCGCATTCCTATAAGGTCTATATGCTGCCAGGAGTGTGGCCTCCAAGGGCCTGGACCTCACACGGCCTGAGGAGGTGGCCTGACCCCACCGGTAACAGCCTGGGTGAGACTGGCCTCATCCTTCCAGCTTCCCCCAAGCAAGAGTGTCGCTGCGGACTTAGCTGTGTCACCCACAATCTATATGCTGAAACCCTCACTCCCAAGGTGACCCTATTTGAAGACAGGACATTTACAAAGGTAAGTAAGGTCAAGTGAGAGCACACGATGGGCCCTGACCCAATAGGACGAGTGTCCTTATGAGAACAGGAAGAGACCCAGCACTCTCTCTGAACCAGGCTCACCGAGGGAAGGCCGTGGAACCACAGGGGCAGCCCTGCACACTCACGGGGCAAGGCCTTGTCAGATGTCAGCCGGTCGGCATCTTGACCTTGGACTTCCAGTCTCCGAGGAAACATACACGGATTCTGTTTGCGCCACCCGGGCTGTGGCCTTCTGCTCTGCAGCTTGGACTTCTGAAGACACAGCCTTTTCCAGCCCTTGAGGAAGGAGGTCCCTTCCCTCCTTGGGACCCTGCACGAGCACTTCTCACTCTTTTGGGAATTTCTGGAAGTGCATGCAACTCTCGTCTGTCTGGTCTCATTGGAAACCCCTCACAGCAGGGACTTGGGCAGTGTGATTATTTCCACCTCTTTCAGGTACTAGCCAAGCACACTTCACATGCTATAAAAAATAATATTGCTGATTGATGAGCTAGTCTGAGAGATAATTGGCCATGTTGTACCTGACATGCTGAAATAGTTTGTTTTTTTTACTTTGGTTTTCAGATTGGCAAGGAAAAATTATGCATAAAATTATGCATAAAATTCTGGCTATTTTGAGATATGAGAGTGTTGTGTATTTTTTCCTGGAACAATCCGGTTAATTACCTCAGTTCTGCCCTGCAACTTGGATATTAAGATAAAGTGAAATACTGGACTCCAAATTCTACAAAAGGCTATCTCTTTTTCCTTGAATGGAGCGTGTTCATCAACCTAGAATTCAAATCTCATTAAATTGTCTGGTACTTGACCACAGTTCTTCTCCTGTTCCTCTTCTTCTTCTTCTTCTTAAATAAAAGTTGAATCTCTTCTTAGTAAAAAACAAAAAAAGAAAGAAAGAAAGAAAGAGAAAATAAAAACTGTTGAACCAGAAATGAAGCCTCTGTACTTGAACAGTGTTTTGTTGTTTATTTTTTTCACTATGGATGGAATATAATTAAGACAGTAGCTGTGCTCTCTGCTACAGGCCACAGGATCTAACTAATGGTGAGAGTTTCAGTTGATGACAATACCCTGGACTTGATCAGAGAATAAAAAACAGGCAGTTTAACCATAAGACTAACTCTTTCTAAACATCCTTCTAGAAAGGGTATGTCTGTTGTCGAATAATCCAAAAGGTTTATTTTCTGAATTTGCATTTCTAACCCAAAGTGACCCAGTGTGCTTGATTTAAGGTGCTGGGTGTAAGTATTTGAATCAAGAGTTATGTCTTCAATTAAATGGTAAAAATAATCTTTAGTTTAGACTATATATTTCCAAACTTTTGTGCTAAGTCAACATTAATGCTCAGAAATTTATCACCCACACTGTTACCTGCTTTCATCTGAATTTTGCAAATTATGTTTCTGGTACCATTTTATTGAGCTGAGCATGAACGTGTGAAAACCAGATGACCTCTCTGCCCCTCCAGCCATGCGAGGACACAGAGGAAATGCATTTTTTTTTTTTTTGAGTTGGCGTCTCACTCTGTCACCCAGACTGGAGTGCAGTGGCCGCTCCCGGCCACTGCAGCCTCGCGTACTGGGCTCCAGGGATCCTACCGCCTCAGCCTTCTGAATAGCTGGAATTACAGGCATGCACTACCACGCCCGACTGATTTTTTGATTAATTGTAGAGATGAGGTCTCGCCAAGTTGCCCAGGCGGGTCTCGAACCCGCGGGCTCAGGCAATCCACTTACCTAGGCCTCCCAAAGGCGCGGGATAACAGGCTGAGCCACCGAGCCCGGCTTGGAAACGCCATTTTTGAGGAACAGGGTGTCACCAGGTACCGAGTCCACTGTCCTTGCTCTCCGCAGCCTCCAGAGCCATGAACAAAAGTCTCTGTGGCTCACACATGATCCAGTCTAAAGGGCTTTGTGACAGCAGCTCCCATGGACTAAGCCACTCCAGGAGTAGCCCGGATGCAGCTCCATGTGGCTTGTGTCCCTCTGGGCTTGGCCAGTGGGACGTGAGATCACAGCATGCCCAGGGGACTGGCATGGGATGCTAGAGCCTGGCCGCTTGAAACACAGCTGCGAGCCTCTGTTCTATGGAGAAACTTGGAAGAAAAGCCCTTGTAGAAAGAGAAGAACGGCATCTGTTGCACACGACGTGTCCCATGTGCAGGTGAGTCCCACCTCCTGCCAAAATACACAATGGAGTGCGGCTGCAGGTGTGTGCCCAGGCCAAGCCTACAGGTCTAGGCAGAAAACCCACAGGTGTGTGAAAAGCAACCAGGCAATGTTGGTTTCAGCGGCTCACTCTGGAGCAGGAGGCGATCACCGAAACACACATCAGCCTTCCGGGCTGCTCCCAGGATGAACTGCAAGATTGTGAGATTCCTGGCACAAAGCGAACACTCCAAAATGTCAATTAGTGTTGTTGCTATTTCCCGTGTACAGGACAGATCCGTGACAAAGGCCTGGCAATCAGGACACCGATCAGCAGGGATGTTCTTAGCACCTCAGTCAGTTTGGAGTGCTGTGAGGCTTTCCCTTACGAAAATTACAGCCTGTGGTAAGCTGTTATTTGGCCACAAGAAACAATGAAATCCTATCGTCTGTAGCACTATGAATAAAACTGGAGGACATTATACTGAGTGTCATCAACCAGTCATGGAAAGGCGAATCCTGAATGTTCTCACTTACGTGGGGCCCAGACAGTGGATGTCAGGGAAACAGAGGGCAGCTCAGTGGTCCCCAGAGGCCAGGGAGGGGGAGAGGGAGGGAGAGGAAGAGAAGGCGGTTTAGGGAACAAACAGACAATGAGAAGGAGCAGGTTGTAGTGGTCGATAGTTACAGTTAACAACACAGTGTGTTTCAAAATCAGTAGAAGAGAACACTTCAAATGTTTCCAACACAAAGAGCTGATACATATCTGAGATGATGGATAGTCTAAATACCTTGACTTGATAGTTACACAATGCACATGCATATCAAAATATCACATGTACCCCCCAAAATATGTGCAACCATGATGTATCATTAAAAATACAAAAAACAAAAAACAAAAAAGAGTAAGGTATGGGAAGAAACCAAAAATGACATTCTGGCTAAAACACTTGAGATAAGCAATCAATGCATTTATTACCATAGGTTACCAATAAACGAGAAGAGACCCTGCTCTGTGAAACATGTCAAATAAGTGAGCATTAAAAAAATCAGAAACCAATACAGGTTCTTGGGAAAAACCTTCCAATCTATTCACACGTGACATTTATCAAGAACACGTGATGTGCAGGGCATGGCAATAAGCACTTTACATGCAATGTCAAGTCTAATCCCTGCCAGAGCCCGATGAGGTAGTTTCTATTTTAAGCTCATTTGACACACGAGGAAACTGAATGACAGAGAAGTTAAGAAACACCAGGCCCCACTGAACGCCCAGTTGGCCATTGGCGGAGCTGGGATTTGACGCCGTGCTGTTTGATTCCTGCGTGGGCACTTTCTTCAGCCCACAGAGGATGGCAGAGACCATGGATGGATTTCTGCTCTAAGAAAAATCATTCTCAAGTTGAGGGGAAAGTTAATTGTTACCACTGTCATGAGTCTAACCAGATCTACACACTAAAAGATCCTAAGTCGATACGTGAACAGAAAGATCTTTTCCTATTGGCTGAACACATGTAGATTGAAGCAGGACCCCAACTATGACCATACCCACAAATTAACTCTAAATGGATCAAAGACCTAAACGTAAATCCTCAAACTAAAAAACCTTAGAAAATGCAAGAGACACGCTTATGGAAATTGGAACTGGCAACCAACTCTTGATCAAAACCCTAAATGCCCATACCATAAGAAATAAGATAGACAAGTGGGACCTCATCAAACTAACAAGCTTCTGCAAAGCAAAAGAAACTGTCAAGAGAGTGGGGAGATAGCCCACAGAATGGAAAAAATATTTACCGGCTGTATAGCGGACACAGGCCTAACATCTAGGATCTACAAGGAACTCAAACGCACAGAAGAGAAAAAAACAAACATCCCCATTAAAAAGTAGGCAAAAGACAGGAATAGACACTTCTCAAATGAAGATATACTGGCAGGCAGTCAACAGACACATGAAAAAGCTCTCAGCCTCACTCATCATCAGAGAAATGCAAATCAAACCCACATTGAAATACCATCTAACCCCAGTAAGAAGGGCCATCATTAACAAAACAAGCAACAACAGATGCTGGAGAGGATGTGGAGAAAAAGGAACAATTCTACACTGCTGGTGGGAATTCAAACTAGTGCAACCTCTTTGAAAGACAGTGTCGTGATTTCTGAAAGAACTAGAAACTGACCTTCCCATATGACCCAGCAATACCCCTGTTGGGAATATATTGGGAGGAACTCAAGTCATTCTACCAAAAAAGATACCTGCACATGCATGTTTGTCACAGCTCGATTCACAGTAGCAAATACGTGGAACTATTGAAGCTGGACTGCATTAAAAAAATGTGGTACATATACACAATGGAATATTATGCAACCATAAAGAAGCACAAACATATGGACTTCTCAGCAACTTGGAAGATTTAGAGCCGATCATACTCAGTGATCTATCACAGAAACAAAGAACAGAGTACCATATGTTCTCACTATAAGCGGACCTTGAACAATTATCATATTACTCTAAGGAGGGAATTGGCAGTAGCGGGGAAACTGTCAGGAGAAGCGGGTGGGAGTGGCAGTTGAGGGAAGCTGCCAGGGGAGGGAGGGGCACACCTCATCAACAAGGTACCTGCATAATGAACATTTGTATACCTAACCCTGAATTGTGTTCTTCATCTTTAAAATAAATAAACATATAAATAAAAAGAAAAAATAAAAAAGAAAGATCTTTTCATGTTTAAAGACACACCCTCGTGTAAAAGAATAACAACGGCAGCAAACACACGGTGTTTACTGCGTGCCAGGCCCTGGTCTGAGTGTGCTGTGCATTTTGCAGTTACTTTTCATTTCCTTTCAGCAACCTCATGGGGGTAGGTTCCATTGTTCCAAGTTCGCAGACGCTGCAACAAGCTACAGCAAGGTGGAGCCAATGTCCGAAGTCACCGGCCTGAAACGCGGGTGGGTGAGAGATTCGAACTCAGGTGATCAAGTAACTCTCAGAGGCTGTGCTGTTCCCAAGAGAGCTGGACAACCCATCATGGTTGGGTGAGTTCTTCCAAAACAGGAACTTAGGAATCAACAGGACCGGGAGACGGAAGAACGTACTCAGACTGATCAACAACCTTTTCTGCATGCTTTATTGTGTGTCGAGTGTTGCGTTTCCTCGCCCTTATGGCAAGTTTACGAGGCAGACACCTCTGTGACCCCCTTCAGAAATTAGGATGTGGAAGGTCAGAACATGGGTGATCATGGGCTGGTCAGGGAGGGAGCCAGGTGTGAAGCAGGGCATTCTCACATGACTTGTTTCATCTTTTTAACACCAATTGTATTTCATAAAAGTTCTCCATGCTTTTCATTCAAAGAAAAAAATTGTGCTACCCGGCTAATTATGGAACAACAGTTGTTCCCAGCTTCTCCATAAGATTTCCTCCTTCCAGAGGCAACGTTTCCAGTGTTTTACCTGGCTTTCTTGTTCTGCTAAAATGGCTCTAAATTCCCCTGACATCGCTCCGATTTTGATTTTCAACACTAGGGACCACCCTGTAAAGTTTCACAGTGGACAATGAACAATCATTAATCCCCACCCTCCCGTGGGGTTTTCCTGTTCTACTCACTGTTTTCTCTGTGGTTAATAATTATATGTTTGCTCCTACTTAGCTGTTTGTGTATTTGTTACCCACTAGTCCACAAACTCTCCTCCGGCAGCTGAGTCGTCACTCAAATGTTCAACACGGTGGAGTCCGTCTCCTGCTCTTCCTAAGTCCTCTCGCCCAGACAGAGCCTGCTCACAGCTCCAACGGCACGGGTGGCTTCCCGGGCCTCCGGCAGAAGCTCTTTCTGGAATTTTCTTTCACCATTATCATGTTATCTAATGGTTTGGTGATTGGCCAGAAAATAGGTGATGGAAATCAACAAGCAGACGAGTGAACCCTCAATGTCATCATGGCTACACGCGGTTGCATGCAATTGACAGTAAACAACATAGATATTAAATGATAAAAACAGACAGAGAGTTCCTTGTGAAGGGTGTAGTCAACCCTGTGTTGGGGTGTTCTTTCTACTTCCTGGATTCAGGTTGTCCTTATCCTCGGCCGATCCCCTCACTTTGGTGCAGCGTGTCTTAGTTAGTCTGGGTTCTCAAAGGAGCCGACTCCATGAAATGCATTACGGGAAACACCCTTGAGAGGGCACAGGGCTGGAACCCCGGAGGCGGGGGAGAGGGAGGCGGTAACACAGGTGTGGTCTGGAGGGAGGGAGGGAGGGAGGGAGGTGGGGAAGAAAGGAGGGAAGGAGGGAGGGAAGGAAGGAAGGAAGGAAGGAAGGAAGGAAGGAAGGAAGGAAGGAAGGAAGGAAGGGGAGGGAAGGTGGGAGAAGTTATAATAGGCTGCAATGCAGCTTTCTAAAAAGTTTATCAGGCTGTGGGATGTGTGTGAGCGGAAGTCATCCTTCAAAGACGCCCCGAGTCCCAGGACCAGGCTCCCCTTGGCACCCCTGCACCACCCAGTCATAGCGGGGAGCAGCCCAGGGAGGAGCAGCGCATGTAGACTTGGCCGTGAGCTCGGCGTGTGGCGTGGGGCGCCTCCAGGCCCCGGCCCCCCGTGGAGAGTGCATGCTCTCTGGGCACATCGGGGGTGGGGTCCTGGAACCCCTCATCCCCCTGCGGCCGTCTGACTGGACATGTGCGTTTCCCCCTGGTTTCCCACACTCTGCTGTTAGAGTCTGGAGCCCACTGGCTTCGATCCTGCATGAGACCCTCTGGTATCTCTCTGGAGACTCCAGGCCCTTCTCTGGGTCCCTGCTTTTCTCAGCTGTCAATTGATGAGCACTGTGGCCACAGTACACCCAGCCCAGCCCTCCTGGGCGCAGAAGAGGCAAGTTCCACCCCTGTTGTGCTGCCATTCAGCAAGCCTTCCCCAAGCAGCCAGATCCTCCTCTTAACTTACTCCCATCGTCCCACTTAATCCCTTCACCTAATTCAACTCACTCTTCACACTAAAGTAGGCTTATTAGTTTCACATTCCTGAAGCTCAGAGAGATTGAAAACCTCATGTAATGTTATCCTCAATGTAGCAGAACCTGGATTTGAACCCGGTTCTGTCTAATGTCAAAGGACCCACATCATAAAGCTGCAGCGATGAGGACAGTCTTGAAGGCTACTTACGGTCATATTCCTCCTGTTATTTGACAAATTTCCAAACGTTATATAGATTAGACAGCACAAAGAAAATTCTCTCTGCAAAAGTCTCACCTGTTTTGCCAAGAATTTAGAGCAGAAATAAAATTGAACTTATTAAAAATAATGGTATTTGAATGCCTATAATTGAGTATTTTTAAGGAACTAAAAACTCATACATTTGTACTTAGTTTATCTAGAAGCTACTTAACATGAATATCTGATTTCATGCTTAAATAAAAGTCTCTCTCTATATAAAAAGGCAACTTCCTCCCCTTCCTTCCTTCTCCCTCCCTTTATAGATGTATAGTTCTCTAGCTCTGAGGTTACAACACATTTCAAATAACTCTTAGGACTACTTATTCTCCCCCGTTGAGGTTTCACGGAGTGCAGACAATAGCAAGGACAAGTTAAGCATATAATAAACAAATCACTATGCTTGTCACATTACACACCGACAAGAAAACAAAGTTTTACAAATTAATTCAAGTGGCCATTGGTCACAATTGTCCGGTGTTATATTCTTGGCAAAATACACAGTTTAGACTAAAAATCTTATTTTCAAACAGTCTGTCTAAATAGTTGTTATAGCATTTCATTTTTTCTGATCATGCAAAAGGCATAGATTATGTTTTACTTTCCTTTGAGGAGTCAAAACAGTCATTTCAAAAATTGGTAATTCAGGGGATAATGCAATCCACACCAGTTACCCTTGATTGAATTAGTACCATGGTTTATTTTGCTGAAGGCTACGGTTATATGATAGGCCCCATGACAACTCTTGCCTGAGCTTTCAGATGTGTCGGGAAGATTCCAGAACACCTGAATTGTAAGGCAAGGGTGTGCTTGGTGCTCAAACCCTGCTAGATGCTCTGCACAGTCCTCCCAACCTCCTGGTCTGTGAAATAATCAGGCACCTTCTTCAGATTTTTCTTAGTGGTCCCTGGTGGTTAGCCTAGGAATTGTTGATTCTGATGAAAAAGAAAGGACAACAACAAGGAAGCGTGGCTCTAAAGCAGTGAGCCCAATCTTGTATGATGAATTCAATCCGAAAACATTTTCAAGGGAGGTGTCTCCTGATTTCTTTTCAGGACATTTTTTGAATTGTAAGCTGTGCGACTGTTTTACCTAGCCAGTAAAAGAATTAAAATAAAACCCAAACAAGCACTTTGTTGGATTATCTATAAATAGGTCCCTGTTACACACACACACACACACACACACACACACACACGGACTTTATATTATTGTAGGAAAACACACAGGCTGCAAAAAGCCCACTATGTTTAATAGTATTATTATCATCCTTTGCAACACTCTTGCTCCCATCCGGCCCCTGCCCTGGCCACCACCTGGCCTCCCCACACCTGTCGGCAAACACTGACTTTCCCCGACGGAAGCTGGGTGGAATCCTAGGCTGTCGGGAGCACTTTGCAGTGAGACAGTGGTCACGCTCTGTCCCCGTCACAGCTGTCCCAGGCCCCACAGAGAGTCAAGCGCTTTCCTCTCCCTGACCCAGCTGCCCTCCTCAGCTGGCCACGCTCAGCCTGAGCGTTGTGACAGCCCGTCCCGGGGCCCATGTCATGCGGCCCCAACCCTGCCCAGCATCCCTTCAGCTCTCCTGAGGCCTATCTCTGGCTGCGTTTCTTCTGTCCTCAAGGTTCCCACCAAGTCCCTGCAGAGGATGCCAGTTTCTCCCGTGCCCTTCCCAGAGCATCTCACTGATGGCTGCTGCCCAAGGATCCGGCCACCCACGTGCTGATGGCGACCACCCGCTCCACGTTCTCAAGGCTCCTGGAGAGACCCGCGGGTGGCGTGGCACTGCCGTCCCCTGTCAGGAATGTTAGCAAAGGGTGGTCAGGTGACCCTCGCTCTAAGGCCCAGGGTGCCCTTCAGCCTGACAGGCTGTCATCAGAGTAGATCTTGTAACCTTCTCCAACATCATTGGTTACTGGTCATTTCAACCTCAGGGCACTGAGTCTGTATTTTTTTCTTACTTTTTTGAAAATACAATGTTAATACAATTTGTTCCCATTCTCTAGGGAGCACTTATTATGCTGGGTTTTTGGTATGTTTTACAAATGTATTTGTGATAATGGCCTGCGATACCTTGATTTTGAAGCCTTATTTCCTAGGTCTGTGGTGAGCTGGCTGTAGCCTGAGATTATTTTCATAATGGGCTCCTTCCAGAATGCACTTCTTAACCGCTAAATGGTACTTATCACTTCATTGTGCATATTGAGTGACATTCTTCATTTGGTGTTAATAACCCACTGTTATAATAAAAATAATAATGGTACAGATTTAAAATCCATTGCAAATCTCCTTAAACCCAGGTGAACTCATTAACTCTCAGACAGAAGAAGCTGGAATCCAAAAAACAAAAGGACTTGATCTTATTCTCCCCGTGACTTTGAGAAAGAGTTGGAAACAGAAGACAGTTCTCCTGACTTCCAGTCCAGCGTTCAGCCTGTTAGGCCAGCCAGCTAAAACAGGCTGCCAGATCGAAAAACTGAAGCAAATAAACACCCAGAGCGCCTTGGTGAGTCACGCTATGGGTGGGCAGGTAAAAGTCCCTGATTTCTGTCTTTATTGGACTGAGGAAAAACAAGAAAACAGGTTGCTAAGTCAAAACCACACAAATAAAATCATACAAACAAGTCGGGGGTTTCAACCCATGTCAGCCTCCTGACACATGCTTCCTGTCACGTGCCTCCACCTGAAATGAGGGCAGATAGCACGGGCTCTCTGAGTGCAGGTTCTGCCACACAGGATACAGGGGCATCAAGGCACAGGGGCTTGCCTAAGTGCTGTGGATTGAATTGAGTCAGAGTCACAGGTTGGTTTCCTAAACCCCAGTTCCTCTTAAATGAGAACCTTATTTGGAGATCGGGTCTCCACAGGGGTGATTAATGACAAACGAGGCCAAGAGTGGGCTGAGTGCAGTGGGCTGGTGGCTCTGGAGAAAGGGAGGTTAGGACACAGACATGCAGCCCCCGGGGAGGGTGCCGTGTGACCGGGAAGGCAGAGATCGGGGAGATGCTTCTCCAAGCCCAGGAAGGAACACCAAAGGCCAGCAACCCACGAGGCCTGGGGCAGAGGTCTGGGACAGAATTCTCCTCATAGCCTCCAAAGAACCAACCCTGCCCACTCCTGGATCGGGACGTCCAGCCCCTGGAGCTTGAGACCATACATTTCTGCTGTTTACGTCACCCCGTCTGCGGTACTTCCCTGTGGTAGCCCCAGCTAACCATGACAGGCTGGGTACGGTAGCTCACTCATGTATTTCCAGTGCTTTAGGAGGCCAAGGAGGGAAGATCCCTCGAGACCAGAATGTTGAGGCCAGCCTGGACAGCATAGCAAAACCCCGTTTCTACAAAAACTAAAAGAAATGAGCTGGGTGTGGTGGTTGTCATTCTAGCTACTGGGGAGGCTGAGGCAGGAGGATCATTTGAGGCCAGGAGTTCAAGGCTGCAGTGAGCTATAATCTTGCCTCTGCACTCCAGCCTAGGTGACAGAGCAAGACCCTGTGTTTCAAATCAATAAAATCATTCTAGAATATTGGACTTCATTCATAAAGATGAAAAGATTTATTGCCATTTTTAATATTCAATCACAAACAGTGTGAGGTGATTGTATTTAGTAATTAATTGACTTGGATTTTCTTTAAATATAGCTTTTGCCTGTGCTTTTTCTATGAGCTAATTTTCTATTCATAGGTATAACCACTGGCTCACATTTGCTGTGACACATTACAGTCTATATCATCCTTTCAACAGCTCATTCAAGTCTAATTTTACTGTGCAGAGCACAACATTAACATAGGGTTATTTTCCTCAGAGGAAATTCCCAACATATAACTCAAAACATCAAAGGGAGTGAGCCCAGGCCACTGCTTAAAGCCACAATGGAAACTCAATTCATTCTGAAACTTTTGGACGTTGCAATGTGCCACTAAAAATAATTAGTGGTCTCTAATATTTTGCGTGATTTCTTTTTGGACATTCTGCATTTGTGAAGGATACTGTGGACTTAAGTTCCTCAAATGTGTTTGTCTATAGCCAAATGACCCCCTGGGATGGTGGTCTGACCGGAGCATAGACTCATGTATTTCCAATAATGTAACCCCCTGTCTCTCTCTCTCTGCACCAGAGAGAAGACAGAGCTTTATCTAGGCCATGTGTGCTTGGGAGGACAGTTGCTCTTTACTTTCATTTATTGAATTAAAAAATTCCAGTGAACCGTTCTAATATGCTATTGCAGTAATTTAAACACAGATAGAAAAGTTGATGTAAAGTTTCACAGTGGCCACTGGAGTGACCGGCTGGAGATCCGATCAAACAGCAATCTGCTTCAGCTGTGTGTAGGTCTTCAGATTCCTAAACCCAATGGACACGACTCTGCGTGAGACAGCCCATGCTGTGTGGAAGACTCACGGCAAAGTGTCACCTGCTCGAAATTGCTTTCCCCCAGGACACTGCTCACTATGTTGGTTACAGACAGTCAGTCTATTACTATTTGTCTGCAGGTCACTAGACACACTTTTTGCCGCAAAGGCGAGAAAGATGCCATCTTTTGTGGTGGGCACCATACTGGTGCCTGTCACTTGTCTCGGAAACGTGTGGCATATTTTAAATGCCAGAAATAAGCACCTCCTCATTCTAGGCTGTCGGAGAAGTCCGCGATCTACTCTCAATAAGCAGCAAAGACAGAAACACTCCCAACTATTATGCAAGGAATGTTCTGAGTCTCCATCTTCAGGTCAAGAACAGTGTTCCCTGGGTATTGCTGGCTGCCACTTCACGCCTGGCAACCGCTCCACAGAAATATCTCAAATGAAAGGTAGAAAGCTCAGCGGCCTTGCCCATGATTCTGAAATGGTCCTTAAATCCAGCCACTTTAACTTGCATTTCTGTAAAACACAGTTATTGTAAACTGGGTGACATCAACCATCTCAGTGCATCTAATTGCAAAGTGCCAATGGCCACTCAAAGAGTCGCAAGGGTCTGCAGCAGAGGTTTCCAAACGTGTTGGGAGGCACGCCCTGTCGATCCAAAGGTCTTAATCATAAACATCTGAAGACATTAGTAATCACCGATGCAGCCAAAGCTAGAGAGGCAGCCCCTTCATTCAGGGCAGCTTGCATGAGTCATAGTATAGTGACGGCAGCAAAAACCAAGCAACAAACAAACAAAAAACAGATAGGTAAGTCCCTTACATTCTGAGAATTGCAAAAGATACACAGAAACATACATTTATTATTATTATTACTATTACTATTTTATTTTTCTTTCAAAAGCAGGATTTATTGAGAGAACAGAAAAGCTTCCACAGTGGGAGGAGGGGACCTGAGGGGGTTACCCAAAACATACATTTATACATGAATTAAGTAATAAAAATAAATGTACAGCCAGGCTCGGTGGCTCAGCCTGTCACCCCATTACTTTGGGAGGCCGAGGCGAGTGGGTTGCCTGAACCCGCGGATTTGAAACGAGCCCGGCCAAGTTGGTGAGACTCCAACTCAAAATAAAAATAAAAACATAAGAAAAGTACATAGAAGTTCTGACCATCTTTCCTTGTATTCCCATGTGTCATTCTGCGCAGGCTGTAGGGTGTGTGCCCCTCGTTTCTGAGGCCCCAGCGGTGGGGGACCCACAGGGCTGCCAGGCAAGACTGAGGGAAGAGTGATATCCCCCTTCCCCTTTTCATGACTCCCACTGGGGACACTTCCTCTATCCTGCAGCGTGCCAGCCATTTTTGCATCTTCATCCTTGTGATTCACCTTATTGCTTTGTAATCACAAAAGATGACGGATTTTCCTTCAAGTAGAGCGCAGTTACAAGAAGATGTTGGCCACTGTCACAGAGAGGTTCAGTAATGGATTTTATTTCTGGAGCGTAGACTGAGATCATGGACACATGATGGAGCATAAACCTCCTTGTTGGGAGAAGACAGAGACTGAGCTTTATCCATCCCCACCATGTCCCAGAAATAATTCTGGAAGGCTTAAACCTGTTAGAAGAAGTCACGGCTCCAAGACCCTTCACACAATGCTTAGTAGATAACACATGCTATTAAGTCCCTCCTTCGACCACCAAAATGACCCAGACAGCTAGGGATTACTATTCCCAGGGTTTACTAAGTCCCCTAAAATCAGAGCACTCCCCTGACTTTGGTCGTGGTCTCACCTTAGGGCGACGCAGCACAGGCGTTTTGGATTCCATAGCTCCGTCTTCAGGGTTCTGATGCATTTTCTTTTTGGCTCCTGCAGCTGTACAATTTCTCATCTAGGAGGCTGTCCCTCCTGGCTTTGTCCCATCATGTGAACATAAAGGTAAACAGTAGTTTATTGAAAACACTCAGATTGGCTCATGTGTCCCTGGCTGTTGTCTGCTCTGGTTCCAGTGGCTAGACCACACAGGGGACAGGGCAACGCTGTGCCAAACATCCAAGAGCATGCTTTAAAGTCAATCACCTTTCTGCTTCTGCTGTGTTGTGTAATGATTGTAGGCTTATGACGATTTCATACCGAGACCCTCTAGGAAGTTGCATTTTTTTTCAGTGTTATGTTGCTTGTGACATGCATTAGTTATCTCTTGCTGTGTACATGAGGTACCCCCAAAATCCGAAATTTATTAATAAAATACTGTGTATGTATTCTTCCATGTTTACACTTCAGTAACCTCCAAGGTACTCTTTGTTGAATGCAATACACCCATCAGGACACTTTTTCCTCTGTTCAAAACAGTTTTTGAGCTTGTCCATTTGGAGACCTTTTAGTGCTTCTGCCGTTTTTTGTTTCACCTCTTCCACATGAGCAAAATGTTTCCATTGGAGGACATTTTTCATCCAGGGAAACAAAAAAAAAGTTTCTTGGGACAAGATCAGGTGAATAAGGAGGGTGGGGCGTGGGGATCATGACGTCTTTGGTTAAAAACTGCTGAACACTCAGTGCAGTGTGGACAGGTGTGTCGTCATGGTGGAAAAACCAGCCACCTGTTTGCCCCAACTCAGGACATTTTTTTCCACAGATGGTGACACACCCTTCTCTAAACTTCCAGCTAAAAACTTCGGGAGACCATCTGATCTGGAGGAATAAATTCCAAGGGTACCACAAGGGCCCTGTCCTCCAAAAGATAATCCCATTTTTTGCTCCTTCCACCCACATATACATGCTGTCAAAATGCGATGGCTTAAAATGACGATGTGCATTTATCATCGCACAGATCCTGTGGCAAAGAAATTTCGGTGTGGCTTAACCATGTGGACCTAGCTTAAGGGTCTCTTAGGTTGCAGTCAAGAGACATGTTGGGTTGGGGGGCTGAGGTGGAAGGAACACTTGAGGCCAGGAGTTCAAGACCAGTCTGGGCAACACAGTGACATCCCACCTCTACAAAAATAAAAATAAACAACAATTAGTTTAGTTTCAGCGACTTGGGAGGCTGAGGTCGAGGATGGCTGAAGTCTGGGCAGCGGAGGCTGCAGTGAGCGACGACCATACCATAACACTTCAGCCTAGACCACAAAGTGAGAGCTTGACGCAACAAACAAACAAACAAACAAACAAACAAACAAACAAACAAACCCTCTATGGACGTAGTCATCTGGAGGTTTGACTGGGCCCGGAGGATTGTCTTCCAAGATGCTCATTCTTGAGCATCCTCCCAACTTGGCAGCGAGTGACCCTGGGAGAGCACAATCCGAGGGCGAGAGAGAGGAGGAGGCCCCAAGGCTATCTGGCTCTCGCTTCGGAAGACCCTTCCCACCCTTTCTGCCACATTCTATCTGCTGGAAGCAAGTCACAAAGCTCAGGGGAGCAAAACGACACCCCACCTTTACAAAGCAGGATTGTCAGAGGATTGGTTGATATCTTTCAAGATACTGCTCAATGTATCAGACAAGATTCTGATGGTAGGACCTTGGAGCTATTTTATGCAGACTGTCAAGAGCTGAGGAGGGGCAGCTATTTTACCCTCTGTGTGAGCTTCCAAGTTAGCTTGCCCCAGTTTTGTGAATGCTGACAGAGAACATGAGTACTCTGGGTCAGAGACCAAAAGAACTGGATGACTCAAGAGCCTTGACAGTTTCAGTTCTCCTACTCCCCTGTCCACGGGGGTGGCTCAAAGGGAGTCAGGTGACATCTGCACACGCAATAGGCTGCATTTCAGGAGATGAATCTGAACTTGGAGAGGGGGGCAGGAGGCCATCTTTCATAGGGGGCACCAAGAACACCCTCCTTTTGCTCTGAAAACCACGCTGTCTCCGTCTTCCCTGCCTGTTTGCTATTTCAACATCTTTGAAAAGATAGAAATTCTCACTGACTCTACTCATAAGATAGGCAGCCATGTGAGACTCAGGAAGAATCTGCTTTAAGGTTCATGTTAAAAGTGGTTGCATTAATTAGGGTTCTTCAGAGAAACAGAACCAATAGGAGATAGATAGATGATACATTGATAGATGAGAAGTAGATAGAGAGATAGATGATGGATAGATAGATGATAGATTGACAGGTGAGAGAGAAAGAGAGAGAAATGATGGATAGACAGATGACAGAGATAGATACATAGAAAGATGATGGACAGGTAATAGATGATGGATAGAGATGGATGGCGGATCGATAGATAATAGATGCATAGATAGATAGATGATAGATAGATAATGGATAGATGATACATGATAGGTGAATAAATAATTTTAAGGAAATGTATCATGAGGTTGCAGAGGCTTGGCAGGGGAGGTCGTCAGTCTGGAATTGTGGATCTATTCCAACAAGAGCTTGGTGCAGAACTTGTAAGAGCTAATGCTGCAGCGGAAGTCCAAAGATCATGGGCTGCATAATTCTCTCTTACTTGGGAAAAAACCCTTTTTTTTGGTTCTATTCAGGCCTGCAACTGATTGGATGAAGCCAACCACACCAGGGAGGGCAATCCTCTCTTTTTTTTTTTTTTTGAGTTGGAGTCTCACTCTGTCGCCTGGAGTGCAGTGCCCGCTCCCGGCCACCGCAGCCTCGACCTACTGGGCTCCGGTGATCCTTTCGCCTCAGCCTTCCAAGTAGCTGGAACTACAGGCGCGTGCTACCACGCCCAGCTAATTTTTTTGATTTATTGTAGAGATGAGGTCTCGCTGCCCAGGGGGGGTCTCGAACCCGCGGGCTCAGGCAATCCACTCACCTCAGTCTCCCAAAGGCGCGGGATTACAGGCTGAGCCACCGAGCCCGGCTCAATCCTCTTTTTAAAAAGTCCACCAGTGGATGTGTACATCTCATCCAAACATGCCCTCGCAAAGACATCCAGAATAACGTTTGGCCACATAACTGGGCACCGTGGCCCAGCCAAGCTGACACACAGAATCGTCAGTATCAGTGGTTGGCATGGTTGCTTTCTTTAATTACAAGAGCTGAAAACTACACACAAAAAAAGGCATCGGCTGGGGGCAGAGAACGGCAGTCTATATTGATCTATCGTGAAGTGATGTGTTCAACCGTGAGGGCTCATCTTTTGAAGACATTTCTAAATAAAACAGGGTAATTTTTCTTAGTTCCCATTGCAATATTTCAGTTGCATATTCAATCATTTAAAAATACATACTATCGTGGTTAACTCAGGGCAAACCGATGAGAAGATTTATAGACTTGGAGGAGACCCTAGAGATGATGTAATTCATCAACATCATGTTACAACTTTCCGAAAATTATTCAAATAGTTTCCTGCGGAGTTGGGACTGTAGGCCAGGACACTGGCCCCAGAGGCAGGACCAGCCCTGTCCAAGCGTGTTTGAACTGTGTGGTTCATGGACCTCAAGTTCAGCAGGGGCTTCTGGGGATCTCCGGGAGGCTGAGAGTGGAAAGCAGCCATGTGCAGTGACCCCCAGAGGGGCTTCGGTGCGTCTGGATTGTATGTCAGTCCAGGTGAGGGCTCATTTGAAAAAGGATTATTTTGCTAAAGCGCATTTGTAAACAACTCTCTTATTCATTTTAAATGGGTAGTTTTGTTGCCACTGAAGCATGTGAACATGTTCAAATTACATTTGAGAACTGAGATTCAAAAAGAGGTCTTAGCTTAGAATTGTCAAGTTCAAGTTTTAATAATTTGGTCCAATTTGTATTTATAAGCACAAGAAAAGTATTAATCCATCCTTTAGTCATGTGGTAAGTATTCAATTTCTTATTTATTTTATCCTTAAGAAATATAATAATAAATGTAACAGCACCATCAAGACTGCTTTTTGAAAAAAGCAGTATTAATACAAAAATTAGAAAAAATGAATAGCAGAAAGAATGTAAATACCCGATATATCCACTACTTAAACACTGCCTTTGCCTGTATTTTTATGTATTTCAGTGTTCTTTTTCTTGGTAGAGGTCTCTTTTTCTACATGGTTGTCAATAAACTGTGTACATCTGCATAATTACATGTGACTTTTTTCATGAGCAGCTATCCAAAGCTTTTTCCATTTTCTGGAACAACCTTGGAAAATATAATATTGAATGACTGTCTAAGTAAGCTTCCACTAAGTGCTTATACCAGTGCCTAGCTAGCAATCTCTTTTCTGTTTTCTGTTATTTAGTATACCATAAAGAACAAAGCTGGGATAATACGGCTGTGGACTGAATTGTGTTCCCCCAAAATTATTATGTTGAAGCCCTAACCCCTAGTGTGGTTGTATTTCGAGTTAGGCAGTAATTCAGGTTAAATGAGGTCATAAGGGTTGAGCCCTGATTCAACAGAATCATGTCATTGTAAGAAGAGACACCAGAGACTGATCTCTGACTCGCTCTCCCCACCCCACTGTCAAGTGAGGACACCGTAAGAAGCAGGCAGCCGACCACAAACTGAGGAAAGAGTCCTTACCAGAAACCAAACTGGCTGGCTTCTTGATATTGGACTGCCAGCCCCAGAACGGTCACAGATAAAGTCCCGTTGTTTGGGGCCCAGTCTGTGGTATGTTGTTATACAGCCCAGGCTGCCTGAATGTTGTGTTGGAACCCAAAGACCCCCAAAGGGAAGGTGCTATGTCCAAGAGGCTGAAGACATGAAGAAATGGCCCGGAGACAACAGATGAGACATGAGCTTTATCGGGAACTTACATACAGGGAGGTGATCCAGGCATGCCTGGCTGGACAGGAAAAAAAGTGCACAGGGGTCACGTGGCATCTTACAGCGGGAGGAAGGTAGGGCCAAGTGTGAGAAGGGTGGGGTTTCTGGTATGCAGTTTCAATGTGAATGTTGCACGTGCACAACACAGCTGTGGTTGCTCTCTAGGAGTGAGGTTTTATACTATGGTGACCTAAAGGTGAGCTAAAGATCACCAAAGGTCATGAATATTGGTCCTGGGGGGGCGATCTAGTCTGAGCCAGCCCATTGCCTCAAAGAAGTTTGCATGAGAACATTCTCCTTGAGGACTTCGGCATGGTCGGCAGGTGGGGAATACTTGGCCCACAGCCTTTGCATGACCTGCGTGGCTAATGGACCCTTAGATCTACCTTGAGAGGGTCAAGAGGTCCTCTGATGAGGAATATTTTCTTAGTCATTATTTTATAATTTAGTATTAATGGAAAAGTAACCAGAGAATCACAGAAATATAAAGAAATTTCCTCCCAGTGGTTTTCAAGGTTGCTTTTGATTTTTGTAAGCCGTGGAGTCAACACTTTAAATAACACATTTGGTTTTTGTGTATGGTGAGAGGTAGGTGTCCTGTTTCAGTCTTCTGCATGTGGTCAGTCAGCTTTCTCAGCAGCCTTTACCAAATAGGTTCTCCTCTCCCCAGTAGTTGGTAGTGGAGGCTTTGTCAAAGATGAGTTGGTTGAGAAATTGAGGTTTTGCTTCCAGAGTCTCTATCTTGTTCCGTTGGCCTGTATGCCTGTTCTTGGACCGATACCAGCCTGTTTCGATTATTGTAGCTTTATAGCAGAGTTTGAAGTCTGGAAGTGTGATATCTCCCGCTTTGTTTCTTTTGCTAAGGATTGTTTTGGCTATTCGTGGTCTTTTATGTTTCCATATAAATTTCTGTATTGTTGTTTCCAGGTCTGAGAAGAATGATGTTTGTGGGACCCCATCAAACTGTAAAGCTTCTGTAAAGCAAAAGAAATCATCAAGAGAGTGGGGAGACAGCCCATAGAATGGGAAAAAAGATTTGCCAACTGTAAATCAGACAAAGGTCTAGCATCCAGGATCCACAAGACACTCAAATGTGCCAAAAGGAAAGAAACAAACAACCCTCTTAAAAAGTGTGTAAAGATATGAAGAGACACTTCTCAGAAGAAGATATACAAGCAACCAAGAGACATGAAAAAATGCTCAACTTCACTAATCATCAAAGAAATGCAAATTAAAACCACACTGAGATACGACCTCACTCCAGTCAGGATAAGCATCATCAGTAACTCCAAAAACAACAGATGCTGGAGAGGTCCTCTGATGAGGAATATTTTCTTAGTAACTATTTTTATAACTCGGTATTAATGGAAAAGTAACGAGAGAATCACTGATAATATAAAGGAATTTATATCTGGAGAAAAGGGAACACTTCTACACTGTTGGTGGGAGTGTAAACTGGAAAAATCTCTGTGGAAAACAGTGTGGCGATTCCTAAAAGATCTAAAAATTAGATCTTTCCTACGATCCAGAGATCCCCCTTCTGGGAATATTCTCAAAACACTCTATACAATAGATACCTGCACATGCATGTTTATTGCAGCATTATTTACAATAGCAAACACATGGAACCCACCGTGGTTGGTTGAAAGTAGACTGGATTAAAAAATGTGGTACATTTACACGATGGACTATTATGCAGCCATAAAGAAAAATAAAATTATAAAATTAGGAACTTTGCAGCGATCTGGGTGGAATTAGAGTCTATACTCCTCAGTGATCTATCACAGAAACAAAGATCGGAGAACCACATGTTCTCACTCATAGGTAGACCCTGAACACTTATCATAATACTCTAAGAAAGGGATTGGCAGTAGTGGGACACTGCCGGGGGAGGGGGGCATGTAGCATCAGTAAAGGTACTTTAGTACTTTACCTACATGATGACCACGTATGTACTGGATTGTACCCTGCATTTTTAAAATAAGAAAAAAGAACCATTTGAAGAAGGCCCTTTGCCCAGTGACAGAGTCAAGTGCCCTGAGGGTGGGCGTCCCTTCTGGGGTCACCGCCAGTCTCCTCCCCTGAGACAGAGTCTGAAAACCAATAATTCAGCCCAAACTCTTCATTTCAAATGTGTATTTATTTGCTGCCCTCTTAGAGGATCTTCAAAAATGACAGAATCTCAATTTTTTAAAAGACTTTATCGCAGAGTTTTTTTTTAAAATGTCAGAATAACTGGTAGTGTCTTAACACGAAATAGTCTCTGCCAGTATCTTATAAGAATTGGGGACTGACCATGTGGGAGCAGATGAGGCTCTCAGCGCACAAGGATGATGTGTCCACCTCTGTGTGACCTTTAATCATGGTGAGAGACTCGAGAGGAGGGGAGGGCTGAGAACACCGAGCTTCCCCGGTGAGTTCACTTGCACCTCTTGCCCGCTCTGCGGGGCCAAACCCAGCATCCCTCCGTGTTGCTTCACGGGTTCACAGGGTCTGTATTAGATCACGACTTGCCTCTTAAAATGAGATGAGGCGAAAGATTTACACGATCTGGAGAAACCACACGATGGAATATTACGCAGCCATAAATAGCAAAATCCTGGCCTTCGCAGCACCTTGGAGGCAGCTGGCGACTATCACACTAAGTGAGCTATCACAGAACGAAAGGACGGAAGACCGTGTGTTCTCACTCATAAGCGGGCCCTGAACACGAGTCACGCTAGCACAAGGATAGGATCGGCGGACACTGGACACTGCTGGGCGGATGGGAAGGGGGAAGGAAGGGGCACGTGGCAACACCTGGTACCTGGTCCACTCTTGGGGGAGGGAGGGTCAGTTAGAGGCCCAAACTTCACCTGCCCGCAGCCTACTTATGTAGTCAATCCCCGTCTATACCCCACAACCCTAACAAAAATAATTTAAAAATCAAAAAAGGAAAATGAGATGAGATGAGATGAGAGCAATTTCTACATATTCCTATGTGGGCAAGTTCATGTAATTATTGCCCGGCATTATGCTGCATTCTGTTGTTTTTTTCCATATCACTGTGTTTTACAGAGTCTATTGTGGTAACAACTGCATCCATTCATTCCACAAAGTGTGACTGTCTCCTAGGGGTGCAGCCATCCCCTCTGTGTCTGGGGACGTAGGGGTGAGTAGGACACAGTGGTTGTTTACCTTCCAGTAGGACACAATGTAGCCAAGGTATCAAAATCATAGGTCAATAAATAATCATGTGTACTCCAATGATGGTTTCAAATGGTCACAGTATTAAAGGAAAAATAATTTTCTTTTAATGGCCCAGTGTAAAATTGAGCCTAGTAAATATTATGAATAGGTCTTTAAAAAGCATTACTTTAGAACTTCAAAATGCAATTACGTTAAACATATGCTTTCTGCGATGTTCTTTCCATGTTAACATTTTAAGGAAAAGTAATTTGACCTATAAAATGCTATCATAGTAAAGTTGAGTCATAAACGGTATCCAGTAAATTTTCTTGTTAAGTATAAACAGATTGGGATTTGGGCAGTTGATGAGAAGGCAGAAACTAAAAGAAGATTAGAGAAGACACCTTCAAGTCTTTGGAACTCAGCTTGAAAGCCCTGTTATGAGGCAAATAATATATAACAATTTTTTAAATTATTTTTTACAAGAAAATATAAAATTTTCCTCTCGGCAGGTCCCCATTCTCCTCTTTTTCTTAGAATTCACATGCTAAGTTTACCAGGTTCTGCTTTTCAGTATCATTATTTACCACACTGTCACTGTTTCCATAGATATGCAGAATGTCGGTTTCCATAGCAACACTCTCTGGGTTCCCAAACAAATAGTATCACAGTGTTAATCTTGTTTCACTGTTATTGTACTATGTTATTAGATACAAAATTCAAAAAATAATTTAAGCAGGGTTTGAAACTAGGTGGGTTGGCTTTTATTGCTTGGATATTAAATTTCAATTTCATATTAAAATATATATCCATTTGAAAAATAGCAGGGATTTTGCATGGTAAACATGATACCAATTTTATTTGTAGTTATAAAACACTGTAACTTAATAAGAGAATATCCTCATATGTGAGCAATATTCAGGGAGCAGTCTTTCGTCTTGAGATGAAAATGACTGTTTTCCAGTTGGCCTGGGTGATGGGGCCTCCCTGGGTCTCCAAAGTCATTTATAACCCACCCGCAGTAATAGTTTCCTTTGCCATTTTTGCATTTTAAGTAACTTCTACCCGTTTTGTCTTTTATTTTACAGCCCCCAAGGAACAGTTGGGAAATAGACTTCAAGAAATCTTTACTTCTTCCTTCTTTCCCTATTGAAACAAGAAGAAAAAGTAACCTCAGTCAGTTTTTGTCTTTTGTCTTTAAATTCCTTCTCATTGCCTTCAATTCCTAGCAAATTTTTTGGTGTAAAGTTTTGTTTAATGAAGTTGATGATATTTGACTCTTATAGGTGAATGTGAGCTCAAGAGGGGACAGTACAGGGGTGGACAGGGGGAAATGGCTTTGATTTCAGGGAAGTGGGGCTCCCCGCTGAGAATTCGTGACCTTGCTCCTTTCCGCAAGAGCTCCCAGGGTGCATGTCTCCTCCTTGGGCTGTGCACTCTGACCCATTTAACAAGCTTTTCACAGTCTGCTTTTTCACTTTCCTTTTGAGTAGATCTTCCTTTAAGACTATATTCTAATGGGTTTTCCCTCTTAAATTTGGCACTGAAGGAATCGATATGCAAATACAAGTTTCAAATGTAAAAAAATTGCACTGCCTCAGGAAGAGGTTCAACAGTGAATTAAAGCTGATGGCAAAACGGAAACCTGTCACCTCCCCTAGGGTGTGAGTCCGGGGCTGTGGGAGAGGTGTGTGTGGCTCTGGGCACCATCATTCCTCGGGGTCCCTGGCCCGACTTCTCTGAGACTCTTTTCCCCATCTATAAAATAAAGAAAATGCCACCTGCCATGCTGTGTTTTTGGAAGATGAGAGCTGTCACGAGTCATCATGTGGTGACACTTGCCGAGAGTTCCCCCATGCTACATTGGACTAAATTTCTTCACTAGTTGAATCTCTGGAGTCAGAGTCACCTGACTCCTCAGTAGCGCTGCCGGGAAAGGCATCCTTGGGGGTGTACCCCCGGATCGGTGCGCCCTCAGCTTCCGTTTCACCCCTCATGTCTCCTGGCTCCGGGCAGCAGGCAGTGTTGGAGTTTGGGTTCAGAAGAGAGAAGCGTTCAGAGTTCTCAAGAACGAACTGTCAGTGTGGGCCCCTGTGTCGTCAGCCAGCTTGTGACATGGAAAGTCCGAAGACAAAGATATCCTTTCTGATTTCATCCCTGGCAGGACCATCTAAACCTGCGTTTCCCAACCTTGAAGGCACACAGTCCTCATCTGGGACCTTGTTGAAAGGTGGAATTTGACTCAGCAGGTTTGGGTGGGGACTGAGTCTCTGCGCGGCTGATAAACTCTCAGTCGAGGTCCTAGTGGCTAGAAGTCTCACCTTGAACGGGAGGGAGAGAGATTCCCCACATCCCAGATTCTCTTAAATTTGCTCAGACACTCATTGGAGCCCACTGCCCATTACAGCGGGTCCCCAGACTACGCCGGCCTGGGCTGACTTGCGGACCTTGTTCTGATGTTCGGTCCAAACATCCAGCCCTGCTGAGCTTGACTTCCCTCTAAAGAGAAGAGCTTGGACTGGTTCGAGCCCCCGGGCTTCTTTCCAAGGATCAGACGTGGCCCAATCTCTTCTTTTAAGCGTAGGACGAATTGGGGAAGATACAAACTTGCATCAATTCAAATATTGCAAAGCAAATTCTGCTCAGCTGATTTGAATCTTTTACAAGATTTAGGATCCGTATGATTCAATAGTATCAAGAAAAATTTAAAACAGAATTATAGGTGAGTATCAGAAACAGATGAGTGCTCAAATCAGAAAGGCAGTGACTGATCTGTGAATGAGTTTAGAAGCTGCCGGTACCATGTAATTATCAAAATTCACAACGTTGTTAATGCTTCAGAATTCTCTGAGAAAGAGTGGTCTCGTTTTGTTTTGTTATGTTGACGCAGAACAAATGCAGTTAAATTTTCTCAGACAAAATTGCATTTTGGTTTTCTGCTCTCCTTAATGGCACTATAATCATTGTTATATTGTAATAGTAGCATTGCCTGCTTGGAAACCTTGCAATGACAGTTCACTCTTTTCTGAGATCATACTTTTGAAGAAAAATGTATTTGAAAATCTGAAAAAGTTTTGGGCTTTCCAGGGGGTTTTGTCCTCTGGGTTTTCCTTGTTTGTGACCTCACTGTCAAAAAGACTGTATAATATTCTTGGAATCAAGGCGCTGTGGTTTCTAATAAGTATATGCAAATAAAGAATTATTTTCCTTTTTGTTCTTTTGGCGAACATCTTCACTCAACTGACACTGACTTCGTGATGAATCACACTGAGTCTCTTTGACCTTCTCAAAAATGACAATGAAATTGTAACAAAATCATTTCCCTTTGAAAAAGGAGGCGGCCGGTTTTCTGATACTGGCTTGGTTGCTCTGGAAAATACTCCTAAATGCCCCTGGAAAATTCATAGAAATGTATTAATTCACGAGGTAAGGAACACAAGAGGGAAGGAACACAACACAACACACTGGGACCAGTCCCTAACACACCCCAAGTGGTCAGTAAATGTCCATGTTGTCATTCACGACACGCTTTGCTGGCTGTTGATAACAAATCAGTCTGCAGTAGCATTAATCTCACCCAGCTCTAAGCACGTGTTAAGATACATATGCTTTTAATAAATATGTATTAATAGCACATATTTATAATAGACGTGTGTATAGACACACATATACAGACGGTGTCAAAAATGGCATATACATTTGAAGAAAGGAAAAAAATTGTGTGAAAATTAAAAAGATGAATACAAGTCACACTGGGCTTTTGCGGTTACAAGAGGTGCTCACAGAGGGCCCCATCAGCTTCCCACTTCTGATGACGGCAAACTAAATACGTAGACGACATCTCTTAAAATGTGTATGCCCGTTTTTTGGCACGTAGATATATCTCTTAAAACAAAATATATAGATGCATATTTTGGGGGGTGGTATTTTGGGGGACAGTTGCTTCCCTTTGTTTACAAGACTGCAAACCCATTCTTGTTGGATTCTGTAGTCTTGGCCAACATTTCGCCAGCCTGAAGCTGCTGAGTCAGGTTAAGAGCCCAGATTCAGAGAGAGCTTAGCACTCAGAGTCGGGTTCCATCAGTTCGGTAAGAGTTGTGAATGTCAGCAATGTTAAGATAATGTCCAGGCGGCATGAATATTTACTTCTTAGTCTCTGTGTATAGATACTTTCAACTCATTTTGAAAAAATTTAGCACAGTATGATGAAAGGAAACAATGCATGTATCTTTTGAGTTCTTGTCAACTGTTTGTCCCATCAGACATATAATTCCCAATGTTCTCTATTCATAGACTATCATAAGGAAGTTTAGAATCTATAAAGAATCTGCTTTCTGTCTCACCAAGTTGCCCAGGCTGGTCTTGTACCTATGGAAAGAAAAAAGAAACTGCCATCCAAATAAAAGAGCAGGGAATCTCAATGAAGAAAAATGATCTGTGCGTATGACAGACACACACACACACACACGCACACACACACACACACACGAACGCATAATTGACCCTTTGAACAACTGGAACAACTTGAGTTTGAAGTGTGCCGGTCCACCTATGGGCGAATTTTTTTCAACAGGCTACAGAGCAAAACTATAGTATCGGAGGCATGCAAAATCTGCATACAGTGAGGGCCTACTTTGAATATATGCCGTGGATTTAGGTCTACGCTGGGGTCCTGGAGCAAATCGCCCTCGAGTCCCCAAGGAGGAATGGGCGCATGACTGTGAGTGTGTTTTTCTCAAAGTCGTACTGGTTGAAAATTAACGTCAGCCCATTGGCAGTGCCACGGCTCTCACACCATGCAGTGTTTGCATAGCGCAAAGAGAAAGGGAAACTTCGGAGGTAGTTGTGTCAGTGAGGTCGATCTACCATTCCAAGTCACCTAAGCCTGGATCGCCCAACACCCTTCAGCATGGCTCCTTCCACTTCTCAAGACCGTTAAGTCATGATTTTGTGCCTTGCAAGCATGAAGACGAATGGAAAGGAAATTCTCTGCCGTTTTGTGGGGGCCTGTCCGCAGTTTATTCGGGCAAAGTGAAGTCCCTGCATGAAACACTTCACGATGTCTGCCAGGTGTGTTGGGGACTCACCACAAAAGAAAGACAGTCCAGAGCGACTCTTTGGAGAAAAGAATCAGCCAGGTGCATCCCAGGACGATGACAAAGTGCACTGACTGTCACATTCCCTGGGGTTTAGTCCATTCTCAACTCTGTATTCACTGCTTGACCTTGAGAAATCTCCCTGACTTCTTTCTGCCTGGGGCTGTTTACTCATCTTTGTAATCGCGATATCACAGTCCCTAGCTCAAAGGGCCATTGTTGGAGGTACCATCATGACACACGTGAGGTGATGAAAACAGCGCCTCATTCATGGGCATCCGTAAGTGTCAGTGGCTATTAGGAAGCGACTAATCGTTCCTATAATTGCCATTAAGACAACTTGTATAGACCATGGGTTTACGAGTTGCTTCCCTTTTTTGCCAAGGTTGACTGCAAACCCATTCTTGTTGGATTCTGTAGTCTTGGCCAACATTTCGCCAGTCTGAAGCTGCTAAGTCATGCTAAGAGCTCAGATTCAGAGAGAGCTTAGCACTCAGGGTCAGTCAGGTTCCATCAGTTTGGTAAGGGTTGTGAATGTCAGGAATGCTAAGATAATGTCCAGGCGGCATGGATATTTACTTCTTAGTCTCTGGGTATCACTGTGTAAGAGAATGAATGTGGTGATCATCTAATCAATTGTCTTAGTCTGCTCAGAGTGCGACAACAAAACACCGCAGACTGGGCGGCTTAAGCAACAGACATTTATTTCTCACAATTCTAGAGGCCCAAAATCCATGATGAAGGTACCTGCTGATTTGTTTCAGGTGAGAGCTCTCTTCCTTTCTTGCTGACTGCCACCTTCTTGTCCTTTCGTGACAGAGAGAGAACAAGCTTTCTCTTGTCTCTTTTTATAAGGAAAATAAAGGATCCTACATTTATGACCTCCTGTAGCCTCTATTCCTTTCATAAAGACTCTATCTCCACATTGGGGACTAGGATTTCAATTGATACAATTTAGAGGGACATGGACATTCAGTCCTTAGTGCCAACCCTTTTAGGTATTTTTTAAAAACTGCATTTTGTTAATCTGGAATGGGGCTGATAGCAGCTCTCGCCCCAATGCCCTTCCCCAAGCCTCTTCCCCCATCATACCCTGTCCCTGTACTTGTGGGGGATTTCTCCCAGTATGTGGTACCACTCTATGGTGAGGAGGGAGTCTGTGGATATGCACTGATTGACTTGTGTCTGTTTCTCTGTCCAATAACTTTAAACATCAAACATCTATATTTTATTTTATTTTTTCTCATGGTCTTCTGGATCATTTTCTATTAGTCACATTTTGCTTTTGTGAGTCTGCACCATGATTGATAGTGGTGAGGTTTCACAATCTTAGATTTCCTTGCTTGGTTTTTTTTGTTTGTTTGTTTTTTGTTTTTTGAATTTAATCTTTTTTTTTTTATTGGAGTCTCACTCTGTCGCCCAGACTGGAGTGCAGTGGCTGCTCCCGGCCACCGCAGCCTTGACCCGCTGGGCTCCGGCGATCCTTCCGCCTCAGCCTTCCAGTAGCTGGAACAACAGGCGCGTGCTACTACGCCTGGCTAATTTTTTGATTTATTGTAGAGATGAAGTCTCATCAAGTTGCCCAGGCGGGTCTAGAACCCTCAGGCTCAGGCAATCCACTCACCTCAGCCTCCCAAGGCGCGGGATTACAGGCTGAGCCACCGAGCCCGGCCCTTGCTTGGTTTTAATGATTCCATTCCATCTCTCCTAGACTTGCAATTAATAATTGAGTAGCAACCTCTAGGTTTAGAGTTATGCTCAGTATTAGCATTCATCTACAAGTACGACATTAGTACTGTCTGATACAGAGGAGAGCCTGATCTTGGGAGCCCTGTGCGTGCGCAATTTGGATGACATAGGGGTATGCCTCCGGAAGCCAGCTGCGAGAAAAGGTTTGTAAACTGCTTGAGAAGCACCTATGAGGGGGTGAGGGAAGGAAGACTGGGCAGAGGGACACATGGAACCATAGAGCACCTGCCACAGAAGACTCAGCAGATATCACGGGGAGCTCAGAAACAGGGATAGCGCTTCAGAGACATTCCTGGAGGAGCGAAGGGCACAGAACTTTGTGCCTCTGGACGGGCCTGTCATTGGATACTAGCTGCTCCCGGGGAAAGGCTGTGACCTTGAGCTGGAGGTGATGTTGGATGGCTGTGCACTTGAGTTTGATTCAGCAGGTATGAAAATTTTAGTGGTGTGGTCGCCTTTTTGGCAATGTGTTTTGGCAAGCTGTTGGTCAAGAACAATTAGGAGAGAAAATCTCAAGCCTACACCGACTCCTCAAGCCACTGCTTCTCTGATTGGTAACAAATGCTTTTAAGACAAGTTTGAAGGATTCAATCAGGGGACAGAAGTCACTCCAGTTACTGGAACAGAGAGCATTTAATATGAAGAATGGTTCGCTATCAATGACATTGTCAACTGAGAGGGTCAAACAGAATTCTGAGACACCGAAAACAATTGCAAGAAGCAGCTCCCACCCTTGGGACAGGGAGAAAAGAGAAGTTTGGGATTATGGGAGCTTGGACACTTAGAGAAGGGGCCCTGGGATCTCTGGAGTGGGGGTGGTGCCTGGCTGAGTCAGCAACCCCGAGGTCAGAGTGGGAGTTCTTGGAGCTGGACCCAGGCCTCCGGAAGGGGGGAAGGGGTTTCTGGGGACCGGAGCTGGGGTGTGCCCTAGAGATGGCGCTCGTATGAGCGCCACATAGGAGTCAGCGGCTGCTGAGGAAAGCGGCATGGCCTGTGTGTTGGTCACAGAAGCAGAGGCCACACAAAGACCCAAGTGGCAGATGGAAAGCCAGAAGCCTCCTCGTCTAGCGCCTCCTGCAGGATGCAGCTTGCAGGGTCCAGCTTCAGCCTCCCAGAGCCAAGGGCGGAAGGGAGGGAACGGGCCTGGTGGTTATTTTGAAAACTAGGACAAGTGTGGACACTTTACTGGGGAGCAAAACCTCCAAGCACACCCATACATTTTATTTTGACAAAATCGTAAGGGCCAGTCCCTGTTGTTCACTCTCTGAAACCAGTAACTACGCATTGACAAACATGACTGATGGCATAGCAGCTCTCTCTGATGTTGCATTAAGCAACCAGAGTGCTCTTGCTATGTCCACCAGAGTTTAACAGTGTTTTGACTGGTGGGTGGAGCTTTGGTCTGTGGGTCAGAAAGACGGAAAAGAAGGCGCGCATCGATGGTGCAAAAAATGGTGGTAGAATAGTTTTCCCTTCATTCACAATAAATATTTGATTTTATAAGATGCTTGTTTTGTAAAGACATCGTGGATATTCCTTAGTGAAAATTGCTGGAATTTTGAGATGTGGTTCTGTTATGCATGCAAATCAGATAAAGAAATCTAGAGTCTATTGTAATGTGGGGAAATTCCAAATAATTAGGGTTCAGGAAGGAGTAGAGGAGGATACCCAGAGGGGCAGGAGGAAGCTCACAGGGGTGTCATGTCATCTTCGGACTGGGAAGTCCCACGGCAAAGCCAGTGCTGGGGGGGGGGGCGAGGCGGTGGGGACGTGCATGAAGAAGGGTCCTGTCACTCAGGGGCTGCTTGGGGAAGAAGCCATGGGCCTAGAGAGATCTCCTAAAGGGAAGGAGTAACTAAGTGGTAAAGGCAAACTGTACTGTCCAAAAACAGAAACAAGCAAAAAAAGATTAAAAAAAAAGAAACACCTTTCGGTAGGAGAGAGTTAAGGCGGTAGTGGGTGTGTACAGTGGGGTCAGTGATATATTCCACCTCCAAGATTGCATTAGTTATTATATTATATTATTTTATCTTATTTTCTAGAGTCAGAGTTTCACTCTGTTGCCCAAGCTGGAGTGCAGCAGCATGCTCACGGCCACTGCAGCCTCGACCTACTGGGCTCAGGTGATCCTTCCGCCTCAGCCTTCCAAGTATCTGGAATCACAGGCATGCGCCACCACACCCCGCTAACTTTTTTGATTTATCGTAGAGATGAGGTCTCACCAAGTTGCCTAGGCTGGTCTCAAGCCCCTGGACTCAGGCAGTCCTCTAGCCTCAGCCTCCCAAAGTGCTGGGATTACGGACTTGAGCCACCAAGCCTGGCCTAAATTTGTTCTAATTTAAAGGAAAGTAGAAAGAGGTCAACATGGAGTAAAAGAAGTTGAAATTATGAAAAAGAGGGTAAAATTGGCAAAAACATAAAACACGGTTTCTGGGTCAAAAAGTGGGGAGTGATATTTAGGGAATAGGTTGAGGGATTATGTTTAAAGAAGTGTAAATAGAGACTGAAAGTCACGGTGATAAAGAGATATATTACAAAAATCCAAGGAAATAAAAATCCCTTTTGTAGCAATCATCATTTAAAATTTATTGCCTGTAAACTAGGTTTTCATGTCAAGTATCTCGAGACTCAGACTTAGACGAACGCTACTGATAATTTTATACAGAGGATAAAATATAATTTGAACATCATTTAAAAAGAAGCATTTCTTACCAGTTAGCCCCTTTGAAATTAACGTGGTGTAATCTTATTGGGCTATCTTTATCAAAGCAATACTTGCATGCAACCTTTCTGCTTTCTGAATTATTTGTCATTTAGCTCTTTAAGGATAATTCCACCCCCCCCCACAGACACAGAGTGACATTTGCGTGACATCGATCCCTGTGGTTGTATTGAAGGAGGCCCCAGCCCTCTGGGCAGGTCTTGAGGCCTCACCAGCTCAGCTGGTCCATTTTCTGGAAGGTCTTTGAGCTGGAACTTCTGGCTGATGATCTGTCGTCAGAAACAAGCCACTTTCCTCAAGCTCCAAGTCGTGCTTGCTCCAAATGGTCCCCATCTTGCCTGTGACTGGCGCCCATGTGAATGAGAAACAGGACTGTACTCGGGACCGTCTGGATTCCACAGTTTTCCTTTCGGGCCTTTCCTGGCTCAGGAGGGCATCCTCCTTCTGGTGAACAGCAAACCTGCCACGTGCCACACTTACCTGTGTCAGGACACTCGAGCACCGTCTTCTGGGCTGCTTAGGGGAGTGGCTTCCTTTTCAGGGGACTGTACCCCGGAGATCTTGGGACGCCTGGGGTCTTACCCCATGGCACCCAGGACAGAGCCTGATTTAAAGCCTCACTAAGGTATTATCATATTTTTTTTCTTTGTGGGGGAGGATGTGTGAACTCTGCTTTAACTGTGTGGAAAGAAGGAAGAGATGGTGACTTGACCTGCACAGCAGACGGGGAGAGGACACTGTCACTATGCTCTGGGTTGCCTTGGGCCCGCCCCCACCCACTCCGAAGCATCCCCTCCCCCCCCAGGAAGTGTTCAGACAGCTCAGCTCCTGCCAGGGATGGAAGTCCAAACCTTTTCATTATCTTGTAAACATTAACTCTTTGAAAACAAGTCTTCTTGGACTCTTTTTTTTATGGAGGGCGTGGGGTGTCTGAAATGCTTACTGATTTTTTTCCTTCGTATTTATCTCCTTATAATGTGGTTCTAGCATTTTTGTAAAACGCCCGTGCCTTCCATTGTTCAGAAATTTCAAAGAACTCCTGACATCCCCTCTCGTATTGATCAGGTCAGTGCTGCCTGGAGCTGCCTGCCCTTGAAAGACGAGGGGGGTCACGTGAGTCATTGCTTTGAAAACGAGAAACTTCCAGAAACCCAGGGTGGGGATTTTTGACCCCAGGACCTGCATGGTTAACGGAGTGCTTTGGAGATGAGGTGGTTTTGGCTAACTCACAGGTCAGACCTGCATCCTGAGGTAACTTGCCAGGAGGTTTCTGACGGAAGGCCTGTGTTGGCCCGGAGAACATTTCCTGATGACGAGCTCGGGCCTTGTTCTGCTCTTAAAGAGGCATTTCTTAGTCTCCCAGGGACTTCTTGGAATGGATCAGTCACATATGCTCAGGATTCTCAGAGGATTTTTTCCCCCTCCGTCTCTCTGTTTCTTTCTGGGTGTTTTCCATGACTAATTATGTAGGCAAGAGGGTAATGATTGCTGATGTTCTTTCTTTTAAATCTCTGCATTCAGATCAGCCGTCCGGAGGCAGGGATAAATAGGTCAGTTATTACTGACGTCACAGGGAGCTCCTGCCTCAGATTAAACATGCGCGGGGTTTGAAGAGCAAGTTTGTGGAACGGTGGCGTTAAAAACTTAAGTGAGGTTAGCTTATTTCAAAGACAAATTCCCACCACAGTTGAGGGATAAAAATAGGGCCTGGAGGTTCCTCCTTGAGCCACATAATTAGGGACTGAAGGGACTCTAGCTTGTACTGGCTGCTAATGTATAATGATCCTTTGGGGGTGGACGGACCCTCTGCTTATCAGCAAATCCCAGCCCTGATTCCAGAAGGCCTCACCTCATTGTGGGGGTGTTTTCTTCCTCTCACCTAACAGGTTAAGCCAGAAACACCACGAAATACCTGACATGAATCGGTGAGCAGTCCCGCTCACCAGATTATTATCACTTTCTCAAAGGGCTTCGCTGGGCTTCACATTTTGCTTTATTTATGTTCAGCAGTCTCCCATTTTCAGACACGTTCTAAGACTCCTGTGCATTCAACGGAGTCTGAGAAAGGAATCCATGAGAACAAACCCACCCTTCTCACCAAGGAGAATTTCCCGGCAAGATGGAGCCTCCCAGGCCAACGCCTGGGCTTAGGCACTGTCACTGCAGTTCTGGCTGCTCCAGACACAAACCAGTCTCCACAGCTCTTCCAGGCACTCCAGCTGGCCTCCATGCCGGTCCCTGGTGCTGCTCACTCATTTATTCATCCATTATGCATTGTGTACACAGGTGCTCTGCCAGTCACTGGCGGATACAGCCACAGAAATCATTGTCCTTAACCTTAAGGGCATCCCTCAAGGAATTTGCAAAATCAGCACATACTTACCTGCACGGGGTCAGACGGGGAGCTGGGACGGCTGGCAGGCAAGGTCAGGAGGGCCTGGCTTGTAGGTTTCTGCTTATCGCTGTGCCTGGTGCCTGGAACTCTCCGTAAACACCTGCGACTGAACTCAGTGGAGGAGTCAGTCGAGCAGGCCGAAGGCTGTTCTCGAGGGCGCTTATCCTCCTGACACGAGACCAGAGGTTCAGACTCCGGGGCTGTGTGCTCTGACGTTGATAAACCCAGCTGTGCGGTGGCCAGCCAGATGCCTGATGGTCTTGGGGAAAGGGTGGGTGGGAATAAAAAATATACGGATGTGTGGTTTTCTAAAACTGTATCCTTACATAATGTTTGCAGTCACAAGTGTATATTTGCAGGCTGAAACTCTGAGTTTCTTTCGCCATCAGGAGTCAATTTCCAAATTTCCTTCTCACGCCTGCACTTGTCGCTGATCTTGCTGAAAAGTTGTGTAAGAAAAAAATTAAAAAAGAAAAAAGAGCCAAAAAAGAAGGCACCACCTTATTAGTGGTCTCAATGGAACCAGTTATTTTGAATCAATTAAAATGTATATATTTTAATCCTCATACAGAAAATACCAGTAATTCTTTGCCTATGTTGGGAATAAAACAGCTCCTGATAGATTATTGGCACCACCCACCTTCTCCGTTCCTGATACCCCTGTCTTACATACAAGTTAAATGAAACAAGTTGATACATTCACTTTTCTGCAATTTTATTCAGCTCCAGATTCCTTGGTTATTTCGGAGGGCCTGGCTTAAGGAATTAAGATTCTCATCAAATGAATAAACTAATGAGAATTTCTTTCCCAGATCAAAGCCAGCCTTTGTTTCAACAAGATTGCTTTTTAAACAAACGGTGGTGTTTATTTTTAAACACATTGCTCCTTTTATTTGTTATCTAAGACATCATTTAAAATATTGATGTAAGAACTACAGAATTGAGTTGAACTCTCTGGCTTCCCAGATTTCTTCTAAACGGCCCAGTGCAGAGTCTGGGGCTCAGTTGCTCTAGTTAGAAGGAGCCCTCACCACCAACCCCCTTCTCCCATCTTCCCGAGCCCACCCATCCCACCCACCCCCTTCTTATCAGGACTCTGGCCAGAGGGGAATGTTTCGGTTTCATCAGGAGGCATGCTGGCCTCAGGAATGTTTAATGAGATGGAAAAAAATGGTTGGTTTCACTGGAGGCCAAATGATCTCAGAGGTCATTTCCCATAAATGACCAGGCCTGACTTCAGCTTTCTCTTTCCTTATGACTGCCCTCTTTGATAGCATCAGAACATTCGCATTCCGCATGACCTCATTAACAACTGCAGTGACTTTTGGCATCAATGAGATAACTGCTCGTCCTCCACCCCGCCCCTTCCGGAAGACAACTTCACAAACAGACATCGCTGCACGTGTGTTTTCTGGGCTCCCACATTGGTCCGCTTGGTGCTTTAGGACAAAAAATATAAACTAAGGCTCAAGATTGAAAGATTGGATGACCTCTCTAGGTTTCCATCTTCTCCTGAAAATGCTGAAAATCTCGCAAGACTAGACCCAAATTTCCTTGGTGGACGAATTGGCCGGAGTCGAGTCCTCACTGTGTTCTTGGCTTTTCCACTGTCTCCAACCCTCCCTTCAGCCCCCACTGAGACCAAGAGACACTTGGCTATCGTTGAGATGCCTGTGCCTGCAGTCTTATTCCCAACCTGTTCTTCTGGAACATTATATAGCCTTCTTGGCCCGTGTAGGCATTTGAGGTTGCAGCCTCTACTTGACACGGTATTTTATTCACAAGATCTCAGCTTTGGGAATTTCTGTAGAGATAATCCAGTTAAATTGCATTGCTTGCCCTTCACCTGTGTCACAGTGAGGTGGGATTGTTGATCCCATCAAGGGGCGGGGTGGAGGATGAGCAGTTATCTCATTGTTGATTGTCTTTTTTTTTTTTTGAGTTGGAGTCTCACTCTGTCACCCAGACTGGAGTGCAGTGGCCGCTCCCAGCCACCACAGCCTCGACCTGCTGGGCTCCAGTGATCCTTCCGCCTCAGCCTTCCAAGTAGCTGGAACTACAGGCGTGTGCTACCACACCCGGCTAATTTTTTTTTTTTTTATTGTAGAGATGAGGTCTCACCAAGTTGCCCAGGCGGGTCTCGAACCTGTGAGCTCAGACAATCCACTCACCTCAGCCTCCCAAAGCGTGGGATTACAGGCTGAGCCACCAAGCCCGGCTTGTTGATCGTCTTTTACTAGGTGTAATCTGGCATCCCTAGGGCCGCCTCTGACACCTCCCAGGGGCTGTTGCTCTTAGACATCATTCCGCCCCCACACACATCAGCTGATCATGTTTCCTAGGGGCTTTGTAGTTAGCTGCGCACTTTTCAAATACATGAACTGATTCAAACCTCAGGGCCAGTCAGAGAGGGAAGTTTTACATCTATCGTTTATAGACAGGACACTCAAGTGTAATGAAGGTTAGAAACTTGCCCAAGGTTGCACAGTTAATAAGTGATAGAGCCTGAACCCAGTCCCAGGTTTTATGGCTTCACATCTCACCCTCTTTTCACAATAAGGTGTTGCCTCCTTGCTAAATTCTGGTCTGAATAGTTTAGAGTCTGTCTATATTATTGTTAAATCAAGCAAACCAACAGACAGACATCCAGCCTGCCTTCTAGAATTGTCCAACCAGGTGTCTTTAAAGACAAAACTTGAGCATCTGCTAACAAAGCAGGGCCGGGGCGGTGGCTCAGGCCTATAATCCCAGTACTTTGAGAGGCCGAGGCAAGGGGACTGCTTGAGATGAGGAGTTTGAGACCAGCCTGGGCAACACAGCAAGAGTCTGTCCCCACAAAAAAGTGAAAATCATTTTCGAAAATCAGCCAGGCATAGTGGTGCCTCTGTAGCTCCAACGTCTCAGGAGGCTGAGGCAGGAGGACTGCTTGAGCCCAGGAGGTCGAGGCTGCCTTCAGTCATGATGACGCCACTGCACTCCGACCTGGGAGGCAGGGTGAGACCTCGCCTCAGAGCAAACACACAAAGCAAACAGAAAAATTATTACAGAGAGTGGTTTCTGGGTTTGGAGACTCTTTGCAGTGATTTTTCAAAAGACTGACTGAGTTTTAATATAGCCTAAAATACATTCATACCACTGAGGCCTGTATGTTACCAAGTATATTTTGACTGGCAATCGTTATTTAACGGTGTGAGGTGAAACATATGCTTACTTCGTGTTTTTCAGGTTGGTATTACAATCCAAATTGTCCTTTACAGATAATTTTTCTGGTTAGCTCCACACTTGGCTGTTAACTGGTGGTGAGAATGACCTGTTTCTAATGACCCTTCTTCTGAATCCACGTGTGTGTTTTAAGCCGAGCTCTGTCTGGTGCTGAGTCTTCATACCTGTGTGAGGTAGAAGGTTTTTGAAGGAGGGCGCTGGCCACTGACTCGCCCCTCACTGCCTGTCACCTGCTGTGCTCTAAGGCTCTGGCGAGAACTCCCCGGGAAGACCCACCTGCCTCCCCAAATGGAGGGCTCACCTAGCCTCTAGCCTCAGCTCCCTCTGCCACCCACTGCCCGGAGCAGGACTGATATGTTGGGCCCCCCTCCTGCTCCCCATCTTCAGGACGGCTTCAGTGCTCTGGTGTGGACCCTTTGCTCCCCAAGTCCCCCCGCGGTCCTGTGTGATTTCTCAATCCCATGCGGCCCAGACATTTTCTCTTCTTTTTGACATTTCAGAAAAGCCATTTGATGTGTTAACTGGCATTGTCACTTTGACTGAAGCAATTTATGGAAAGAATGTTTCTTTTCAACTCCTGTTTCTCCAGGAATCACCACTTACACACGGGGCTAATTTTTACAGTGACACACTGTAAAAAAGAATGGTGACACTCTCCAGGCTGTTAAAATAATTCATCTAGAATGTATAGAGTATAGTTATAGATTTATATTTATATATAAATATAGGACATATATAGGATATGCTTATATATAAATAAATCTATAAAATAAAATAAATCTGTACTATATTCTATTTATAGAACATATAAATGTATTGTTGAGTTTCAAACGTTTAATAGCATGTTTTATAAAATCCGTTTATAATACATGGACAAAAAGTGGGCCGGGTGCAATGGCTCACGCCTGTAAACCCAACAGTTTGGGAGGATTGCTTGAGCCCAGGATTTTGAGACCAGCCTAGGCAACAGAGCAAGACAGAATCTCTACAGAAATATTTTTTTTAAAAAAACAAGACTGGGCATGGTGGCACACACATGTAGTCCCCACTACTTGGGAGGCTGAGGCAAAAAGGACAACCTGAGCCCCAGAGGTTGAGGCTGCGGTGAACTGTGATTGTGCCACGGCACAATAGAATGAGACCTCAGCAGAGATAGAATGGGGAATAGAATGAGACCTCAGCAGAGAGAGAGAGAGAGAAAGGAGGAGGGGGGAGGTAGGGGGGGAGAGAGAGAGAGAAAGAAAGAGGGAAGAAGGGAAGGAAGGAGAGAGGAGACAGAGAGAAAGAAGCAGGGAGAGAAGGAGGGAGAGAAGGAAGGAGGGAGGAGGGAGGACAGACAAAAAAGTGATGCATGCAGCTGTCTCAGCCTTGCAACCTGTGACCTAATTCATTTCTGGACCCAGGCTGTGCACAGAGTCAGAAGAGGCATGGCATAACCAGTGCCTGCACGGTCGCTCCTGAGACTGAGTTTATTCCAACCAGTTCCGCTGCAGAAGTCAGCAAGTCAACCATTTGAACTCTATTTGGTTTTCTTCTCAATGCTTTTGCAGGAATCCTTTCCCTGGCTTAAAGACACTTGGATCCTCCCAATCTGATCAAGCAGCCCAACAGACAAAAGGGCTCTGACCGCTGGACTCCACTGCCCATTGGCTCGGTGCTGGTCTGGCTCAGCCAAGCACCTGTGGTTCGGCCCGCGGCCCACTGGCTTCCTACAAAAATGTCTCAGTCCCTAAAGGGTCAGATCTTGTAAGGAGCTACAGCAAGAAGATGTGAACTCGCGGGGGGGGTCGAGTCGCAAGCCATGTGCACTCATGTTTAGATCAGACCGAGTGTGAAGGGGCTCATCGGTGGTTGGAACTTACAACTCGACAGAAACGGGCTTTAGCCTAAAGAAATGGACCATTGACTTTTGTTCACTCGTGAAACCACATTGAATGGTATCAACCAGAAGAGAAAGTTCTCATACATGTCACATAATCTGTGGTTGCAGCTGGACATGCTAAGGACACATGAAATGAAGTCAAATCACGGAAGACATGGAGCTCTGGCTATGTCAGACTTGGGATGGCGTAGCCCCTTCTTTGGAACGTTGACCCATTTCCCGCATCCTGCATTTCTTCCGACTCATTTATCTTATTTCCACCCTTCCTCCCGTCCCGCCTTCCCTTTCCTTCCCCTTGGTCTTCCGTTTCAAAGGCCTGAGTCTTGATGTGGAACTGAGGACCCGGCAGAGATGGACCCTGAGAGGGAAGCGGATTGGCTTCTGGGGGAGCGAATTTCACATCTGTCCCCAGGGGCCTCTCCCCGCCCCCGTAAGCCGTTCGTGGATTTCCCACTATGAGTCTAGAGCAGAGGTTCTCAGAAATGTTTCATTCAGGCAATATGTCTACTAAAAAGACAGCCATGGGCCAGGTAGGACTGGTCGGAAAAAAACAGAACCATACAAGCAGATGAGAGGGGGGAGGCAAGCAGGCCCCTCTCACCTCAGAGGGTGGCAAGCCTCCCACAGGACTGCGCTGGGGGTGGAGTGATGCCAGGCTTTGGAAGGAACCACGGTAGCCAGGGGACCGAAGACGTGACAGGGAGGTGACAGCCGCTCTCCAGCACCTGCCTTCAGGTGGGAGGGAAGGGTCTCACCCCTGATAAGAGTTTCAGTGCAATTGTGTTTCATACAGGGTACGCAAAACTGGAATATACATACATTTGAGTTGCTGTGTCACTCTGTTGCTCAGGTTGTAGTACAGTGGCATGATGCTGGCTCACAGCAGCCTCGACCTCCTGGTTCAGGTGATCCTCCCACATCAGCCTCCCGAGTAGCTAGGACTACAGGGGCGTGCAACCACACCAGGCTAATTTTTCAATTTTTTTGTAGAAACAAGGTCTTGCTATGCTGCCCAGGCTGGTCTGGAACTCCTGGACTCAAGCAGTCCTCCTACCTTGGCCTCCCAAAGTGCTGGGATGACAGGCATGAGCCACTGCACCCTGCCACGTTCTATGTTACTCTTATAATATTTTTCACTCCATCAAGAAGATTTGGATGTTGACCATAGTCCTAGGTTACGTGCAGCACAACTGGACAATGGAGCAAAATGGAAAGTTGCTGTTTCTGAGGAATGTCTTTTAAAACAACAATCCCCAAAGCCCTCTGTCCCTGCAGCCGCCTCATACACCTTGCAGACCGGGGCCGTCTCCCAGCAGCCAACCTCCTTGACCAGAGGCTGTCTCTGCTTCCTCATCGTCCCTTTGCAGCCAACACTGCCACTGGCTTCTTCACACCCCACGAGAAATCATGTGGCAGTGCTTACACTTGGGTTTTGTTGGAGGAAAAACTTTAGACACATTACATGTCACAGAGTTTAGTTGAGCAAAGAATGAGTCAAGAATCGAGCAGCCCACCCCCAACCAGAATGAATTCCGAGAGACTCCGACCCTGCCACGTGGTGGAAGAAGATGGTGGGACAGAGAAAAGAGAGTGGCCTACAGGGGGTGGAAGTGAGAACAGGAACACCCGGATCCGGTGTGGCTCGGCCTCTGCCTTGACTGAATGCGCTTTGAACAGTTGGCCGTCATGATCGGCCAACACTCTGTGATGGTCCAAGAAGAGGCGACAGCCTGTGGACACATCCAATTCAGCGGCAGTTCACTGTGGATAGAGAAACTGTGAAGCCAAACTTGAAATACATGAGGAGGCAGCTTTAGGTTAAACTTTGTTTAGCAGATGATTGCATGTCGTGATCAGTGTTTAGAGATGTAGATGGGTCGGCTCCCTTTATTTCAACTCCATCATGAGGGCAGGGCTGATTTCCCAGTGAGGAGGTGGATGCCACGTGGATCCAGGAACTGGCCCATGTTCCTGCCACCAGCAACTGCCTACGCCTTGGTTCAGCCCAGGCAAGCTGGTTCCAGGGTCTGTGCTTGTGACCGTGAGGCTACGTCACCTGTCTCTGGAGAATTATTTTCCTCTTTTTTTTGAGTGAAATGTTTTGAATCAAGGGCTGTGTTTCTAATTTAGCCACCACCTTACTAATGGGAAGCTAATCCTTATTACAATGGTAAATTAGCAGGAGAACAAGCATGGCAGAAGGTGCGTTTCGAATGTGGCCAGGGCAGCATCTGTCATCCATCGGATTTTTCTTCCATGGTCGCCTGGACGCTACTCCATTGAGAAGCGGGGGCTGTGTCCTCTTCTATCAGATCTGGAAGCATTTGTGTCTCACCTGCAACCCATGAAAGATGGATGGAGCAGTGATGCTACATGGCATCTGAGGTTAGGATGGAAAAAACAGGCAGTGCCCACCTTACTCTCGGAAGCATTCCAGATAGAACCCCAAACAGCTATGTCAATGGGCCGACTGCCCCGACACCACCATTTTGGGAGGAAGCCCAAGCTAGTGCCTGCTGAGGAGGTCCCTGGAGTATGCTGCATGAGAAAGTAGGGAGAGAGAGGAAGAAAGAGCAAAAGAGAGACCGAGAGACAGAGGGAGAAGGGGCCTGGTCAGCCCTCACTTTCTCCTCCAGCCATCCCAGTGTCATCCCCCACCTGACGATGACAACGTGGGAGATTCCAAGCCACAAGAGTTACCCAACCAGGCCCTTTTCGGATACATGAGCCAAAAAGTAAGTGTGCAAAATCAGATGGTTCTTTTCACTTCCTGAGTTTGGGGAGAATTTCTTACACAGCAAGAGATAATCTGACCCACGAGTCTGATGTCTTGACTAAGAATCAAGAGACTTGGGGGTCTGGGTGTGGTTTTTCTTGTTAGGATCTGGCAGGAGATGCTTTCGTCCTGTTTCATTTCTTATTTGCAAGCAGATCATAAAACCCATTGTTATATCTTGTTACAAGATTGTCATGATTTATTTCAAGTGAGATGATGCATCTGAGCAAAGTAAGAATCGTCAGATGACAAAGAAGTGTTTTTAAATTTCTAAAGAAGAGAGCATAGAGTGAAATGGAACCATTTTGGTAGATGGTTCCAGAAGAAAACTCAGTTTGAGGATGAGTGGGTTAGAGAGGAACATGCTGTTGCAACCTCCTATTGACATCAGTGCTTGTTTCTCTCCAGTTATATTATTGCTTTTTCTGTTATTATTATGGATACCACTATTTTGAGAGGTGGTGAAATGGCTCTCAGCCCTCCTGTCTTGCTTTGATCCTGGCTGCGTTGTTCACTGGCTTAGGATATTGGGCCGATTGGCTCATAAATCTGCTATGTAATAAATGCCAGCCGTTACCACTCGCTCCTCCTGTAAGCTTTCAGTGACTCTCCCCCGTTTTTCCCTGACACCATTCTCTGGCTGCATTCGCCATCTTTGTCTCCTTGCTCTGGCTCAGACATCTTATCCTTTGACCAGCTGTTCCAGGGGGAGACCTCCCTGGGAGGCTACGCGTCCAGAGCATTGCTTATTTCTTTAATAGCTCTTACTCTGATACACTGGGTCCTTCTCTGCCAACTTCCGTGTCACCCTGGAGAGAATGTGACACCAGGGGTCACAGCGCCTCCTCTGTGTGTTTCCATCTGCCCCGGTCTAGCGCCTACATGAGTATCACAGCCAAGGAAAATCACAGACGGATCAGGGAGTGAGTGAATGGGACCTTTGCTTTAAACCACAAATAATGCAAATGGGGAAAAGTCAGGTGAAACCCTTCTGAAACTGCTTCTATGCCACGTAAATGATCGTTGTCTGGTGACTCATGTGGCCGTCTGCTTAGCTGACCATCGATTTGACAAGATGTTGCAAAGGTCTGGCATTCCAAGGGGTAGATCGGTGGCGTTTCTTGAACCATCTTCCTCTTGTGGCACAGAGTCTGATGATCGCAATTTAAATTCCCCTGATTTTTGTGGAGGGCAGGCTAAGCATTTACCCAGAGGTGGTTTTTCCACGAAGCTAAGGAAGCTTGGAGGCCTCCGTCACAAGGCTCGTGTGGTCGTACATTGTGTGTATTTATCAACAAGGATGTGACCACGCTGGCTGAGACCACTGTCTCTTTCCACGTTGACTTCCTTACCTCGCAGCTGGTGGTGGAGGTCACAGGAGCTTTTGTGTCCTCAGAGGATGTTAGTTGGAATTATGCCATGTTAGCAGCAGTTTGGAAAGCCATTTTGGCATGTTTCAATAAAGTAAGGAATTCCAGGATTCTGATTTTTTGAATATACATGGTACCTTTCCTAGGCTTCTTTAAACTTATTTACAAAAGGGCAGAGAAAAAGTCAGACAAAAATCAATAAAATATGATCAATAAAATGCAATCAAGTGCAGACGTAAGTGGCACAAAAATGTTTGAGAGCGTACTGAAAGTGGTGATTGCATAAAAGGAAAAGGTAAGTCTCAAATAGGAGGATTACATAGCAATTTACAACAAGTTATTCCATAAGAAAACATAAGACACCCTGACATTTGACATTTTAAAAGTGAATGTGTGAAATAATTTGATAGAGGAGACTAAAAAAATTTCCCTGATGCTATCAACAAGGAGTTGTGAAAGCCAAAAGGGATTCTCTAAGCCATAAAAAACTAGTTTGGATGACATGCACTGTAGGGAGGACTGAATTACCCCTCTGCCATCTCCAGAAAATGATGTACAAAATCATCGCCATGAAGAGGCAATCAGAGAATGGGAAACTAAAATGTGTAGAAAAGTTGTGTTAGAAACATATGTCAGGCAGCGAATTAATCAGATGTGATGCCATTCTTCTGGAATTCGTGATGCTTGTGGTATATGTCACCTTTATAGTATTTATTTTTCATGTTTATCATTTGCAACATTTGTAACATTTATTTTGATTTTTCTTATCCAATAAATGTTGACTTTTATATTTGTATGTTTTATTCTTGTTCATGAAATGAGAACCTAAGTCTGAGTAAACATCAGAACTCTGTAAACTCTGGGTCCACTTCATATAATTACTTTATGTGGGCTATCTATTTCCGATTTCTGAAGTCTGCACTTCCGATGTATTGTTCAATATCCATGAACTTGGGAGACTTCACATCACCACAACATCTCTAGCTAGTTAACTTTTAATTTTCATTTAAGCCTGTGTGACTATCTTTCATCTCTTTTCTAATGGAGATTTCCATTTTTGTTAGTGTTGACCAAACTTCTTAGAAGACAGCAGTGAACAAGGAAGAGAGAAGCCAATGTAATATAAGGAAATTGAGCTGGCATGTATTTAAAACAATGCATCTATTATGGGACCTTGACTCCACTAACAAATAATTAAAGTCGCAGTGTACGCTGTCATTTCCTCCGTCTACCTATTTGGCAGAAAAGAGTTCTAGACTGTAAGGACCGAGATGATTTGCGTAAAGAATAGTTTTTAATCAGCAAGAGATTTGAATTTTGGTAGAAGTGATCGGCCTTAAAAATTTTTTGTAGGCAATTCTCTCTCATGGTAGGGTTAGGGTTTACAGCCCTAAATAATATGGTGACTCTTGCCATGGAAGCTATGTTCTCATTTTGGAAGAAAACTAACCAAGTATTACTCCATCTTGGTCTCCCTATGACCAGCGCTGTTATAAGTGAAAGTAGTTATTTTTTCCAAAGGGTAGAACTTTTAAGCCATTTGCTCAAGGACATTGTAGAAAAAAGATGGTTTAGTCATGGTTGGGAATATTATGGATAGTATTATGGATATTATTTCTATTTAAAAAGACAACTTGTGCTAGACTCTTATCTACAATTTCCCCCCCATCAGGCCCACATTTCTGCAACCTGACTAAATAATGTCCCTAACGATGTCCCCTCGTCTTGAGATACTTTCTTCACTCGCCTTGCTGTCTGCCTGCCTTGCCTTGTTTTCCCCAAATCTACACATTAGCATGCCCTGGTCTCGAAACTCCTCATGGTCCTAAACACCGTAGAATACTGATGACCCTTCAATTTTGGTCTCTATCAAGTCTTGGCCCCTGAACTCCAGTGTACAGCTACTGTCTCAAAATTTCTACCGTATGGGGGTTCCAGCCTTCACATGTCAAAAGCCAATGTCCTGAAGTTTCCTTTCCCCACCCGCTCTTCTGGAAGATGGACCCACTTGGGTTAGTCACCTCCTTTACTCCAGGGGCTTAAGCAGCCATCTTGGGTTGGTTCTTCATTCTTTACATTCTTTGGATCATATCCCATTCAACTGCAAATCCACTTATTTTACTCTCAAAACGTACCGCCTGCTACTCCCCTAGCCTAAGCCATGACCACCTTTCTCTGCATAACTGCAAGGACCTCCTCCCCTTCAGTCATCAGTCACTGTGTCTTGAATTAGTTATGTATTGGTATGTAACAAATTGCCCCAAACTTAGTGGTTTAGAATCACAAACATGTATTATCTCACACTTTCTGTGGTTGGAAATCTAAGTTCACATTAGCTGAGTGCCTGAGGCTCAGAGTCCCCCGAGTGGTCACAGTGGGGGTGTCCTCCAGGGCATATATATACCTAGACAGTAGACACTAGGTAACACCTTACATGCTTAGCTTATTGATGACAGTGTGACCTCTTTGAAGGTGGGGATATTTGTCTCCATCGTTTCCTGCTTGCTCAGGACCTGGCCCAGAAGACACACTCCATACATCTGTTCTTCTTGGATTTTTTTTCATTACCAAGCATATTTCATCTTGGCTCCTCATAGAGCTCTGGAATTAGGTTCAATTTGTTAAATAAGCAGACCTATAAATTTTAGTTTGCTTTTATGCATAGCTGTTTCATTTCATCATCTTTCTAACCCTGTGAAGTCAGTTCTTTTTTTTTCTCAGATAGGGTCTCACTTTGTCACCCAAGCTGGAGAGCAGTGGCAAGATCATGGCTCACCACAGCCTTGACCTCCTGGGTTCAGGTGATCCTTCTGCCTCAGCCTCCTTAGTAGCTGGAACTACAGATGAGCATCACAACCCCTAGTTCATCTTTTTGATTTGTTTGTAACGATGAGGTCTCACTATGTTGCCTAGGCTCACCTGGGACTTCTGGGCTCAAGTGATCCTCTTGCCCTGGCCTCCCAAAGTGCTGGCGTTACTGCCATGAGCCACTGTACCTGGTGGTCAGTTCTTTATTCTTCTTCTTCCTTTTTTTTTTTTTTTTTTGCGTATGAGGACACTGATGCTCACATAGTTTAAGTGAAGCTTACATAATTAATATGAGCTAAACCAACATGGAAGAGTGCTTTTGGTTCAAACAGTGTTCCTTCTGTCTTCTGTTGCACTTTTTAGAAAGAATCAATGAGATGATGGTAGCTCTTCAAGACACTTTTTTATTGAAGAAACTTCTCTAAGAAATGAGGAAGCAACTTGGCAATATTTGGAAAATTGAATAAGTGTTTGCTTACGAAGAATCGAAAACAACGAAGATGTAACCTCAAGATCACTGAATTAGAAGTCAGTATACACAGTTTAAGGGTTGTTTCTATAAAACATATCACTTTGGAGATTATATTCACATTTGTTGAGTCTTGGGTTCCTTGCCTGTAAAATGAGATTAAAAATATTTACTCTACAAAAGTGACTATGTGAGAAAAGTGTGGAAAAACGTTAAATTGCATTTCTACATACATAAAAGTTTACTGCCATAATTTGAAAAATCCTGTGGTTTAACTTGAAGCACTGAGCCCCAAAACAATCTAAACATTTAAATAAATATATTTCGAATCCATTTATGTGAAATGTATAAAATATGCAATAGCCATTTAATGGTCAATCCATATAGAAACTTATTAATCAACAGATATAAATTGAGTTCTCATTATACTCTTAACAATGTGCTAGTTGCTGTGTTGAGAATCAGAAAATTACATTACAAGATCCTTCTCCTAAGAAAACTAATAATTGATGACAAGTGTACTCATACATTCAGAATAATTTAGATAATGAAAAATTAGATGAGGAAGTCTAATTTGTGTCTTGATTTATTAATCCTATAAATGTTCAATACATGTCTGTTGTAGCCAATCTAGATTTCTAAAATGGGTTTGTATGTATCCTACATTTGTGAGACTAGCACTACAGTCCAGTTTCAGACACTGCTAGGATACCGAATTCAGATACGTTGCTACCAAGTAGCTCCTTGATTTGGACGTTGTAATTCATCAGTCAACTTCCTCTTAAAGCACAGAGTAAAAGTGAAGTCTGTTTCAACTCTGCTCGTTTTCCTCTCAGTTAACTTATTTCTGCAGATATTTCTTAGATATAAATAGTATACAATTTAAATAACTTTTAGTTATGTGAAATATTTCATACCATGACCAAATGAAGAGTTAAGATTTCATCATATTAGGACACTGTTAGGAATGCTTACCACATTCTGGACATTCCAAACTCAAAAAAGAAAAAGAAAGGTCATTCATAATCTGCACTATTTAGAAATAACTGACAAATACATAGACGTTTTGTTGTTGTTGTTTCCTTGTATGATTGTTTCTTTGCTTTTAATATGAGAATTTATTAATGACTCCAAAGACTATGTTGAGATAAATTGAACCGTTTTTCTTGGTTTAGCAATCTGTACTGTAAATCAGTATAGGCTCAAGTACATTCAGCAAAGCACAAGCACCTCCTGTGAGGTTTTCTACACTCTTTCCAGACGGTGCCGTCAGGGAAGGGCTATTAGGGGTCCTTATTCGTGAACAGAGACCCCTCCCGAAGCCTTTTCTAAAGAGCTTCTCCATGGAAAGTCCCTGCTCGGTCTAGTTCCCTTTATTCCTCTTTGTTCTCTTTTGTTGCACAGCAAAACAGAAGTAGAAAGACATGCTTAAATGACAGCAGTAATGTGTTGCTTCACAGATCTTTTGTGATGACAACCCCCTCATCACTCGTTAACTTCTCACTGTTTGAAAGGCAGAGCATGAATTTCTGCCAGCTAAAAATAATTAATAACACTTCACAGTTAATATTTTTCTCCCGGATTTCTTAGCAATGCATGAATGGCCAGCCTCTGATTCAGCTTTTACTGACAAGTCAAGCTTACAGAACATAATGCCTAAGGAACATGAAATCCAATCGCGTGCGATTCCTAAGGAGAAATGAAGGGATTTTAGCAAGGGGAGTAGATGCTTGGAGATCAGTGTGACACAGAGTCACTGGGGTGGAAGTGGAATGGAGTTGTGTCTAGAAGGATGGAAGAGTGGCTGGGGTTCTAGAAAGAAAGGGGAGGCCACATTGGGTGGTGACACAGACATGTGCCAGGGAGGAGTGAGCATCCTGAGACAAGGGGCAAGGGTGTCTTAGGGACACAATGGCTGCCACAGGACTTGAGCAGCGGCATAAAGCCAGCGGAAGTCACTAGAGCAGAAGGCTAGGTGATGGAGAGTTGTTCTCAGGTGGCTCAGGAAAGGCAGAGTAAGGAAAGGCAGATTTGGAAGTGGTACACTTTGATAACTTGGTGGGATTTGCTAGGGCAGGTGAGTAGGGACAAGGAGAGCCCTCCCAGGTGACCTTATTTTCTGACCCAAGTAGTAGGGCAAGAGGTGGGGCTAATTCCTGAGACAGGAAGGACTGAAGAAGTGGCAGCATTTTGGGGGGAATTTCAAGAGTGAGGTAAGGGCCGGGCGATAGTTTAACTCCCTTAGATAGCCAGGGGAAGACAACTTGCTGGTGAAAGGATGCAAGCAGATAGGCCACGTTGAGCGTTGGGTGGAAAGAAAGCACTGTTGAGTGTAGACCCAAACTCATGCCAAAACATCAGGATTAGGAGTGACACATTTAGAGTCACCAGATTAAAGCATGGTCGAAGATTGGTTTTATTTTTTGTTGTTTTTACTTTTTTTTTTTTTTTTTTTTAGAATCTTGCTTTGTCATCCAGGCTAGAATGCAGTGGTGCCATCATATCTCATGGTGACCACAACCTCCTGGACAAGCAATCCTCCCATCTCAGCCTCTCAAGTAGTTGGAACTCATGGCATGTGCTACCATGCACAGCTTATTTTTAATTTTTTTTTAAAGATGGGGTCTCACTCTGTTTCCCAGGTTGGTCTTGGACTCTTGGCTTCATGTATACTCTAGCCTCAGCCTTCCAAAATGCTGGGATTGCAGGCTGAACCACCATACCTGGCCAGGGATTGTTTGTTAGTTTCCTGTCATATCCAAAACATTGGCTAAGCATCATGGGAATAAATCAGCAGCCCTAGAAAATCAGCCTGGTGAGACACACACATGCCAACAACTCTGACACCAGGGATACTAGGATGCGTTTTATAACAATAAAGCAAGTTCTATTAGTATAGGGAAGAGAGGGCGGCATTGTGTTCAGAAAAGACCTGAGGTAGGAATTGCTATAAACCTAAGGACTGGGTAGTTTATAGGATGAGGCTTTTCAAACAAATTACTTTAGCGGCAGTGCAGCTTTAGGCCAGCTTCTGGAAGGACAGGCAGGCTGGTCCCATAAGAATCTCAGCTGCCGAGGGTTTGCAGAGGCAGAGAAGGCAGGGAGGGAGAGTGGGACAAGTCGCTGAGTGTGTGGATGTCAGACAAAGATTTTGGTGCCATCCTGAATGTGATGAGCTTTATACCTGTGGAGTCCCATGGTCAGACTGTCATTCTAGGAAACCGAAGTGATGAACCTTGTGTGGAATGCACTGGCCGTGGGGGCCTCATCTTTGCACCCGGATAATTGTTAGCAAATAGCGTGGGTCAGAACTGAGAGTGTCTACATTTTTATGTGGTTCTCGATGGCACAGAAGGAGGGAGAACAGGAGATAGGAGAGGGGTTTCTGGTTGATGGTTGCCATAAAGCCCAGGAGGTTGATGAGATTTAAAGGATCAAAAGTAGGAGCTGACTCCCGGGCTGGGGTGGAAGGAGGCAGGAGGAAGTCCCGCAAGACGAGGTGATCCCTCTTTTCTCGAGGAGACTCCTGGTCTCTGAGTTAGGTGACTTGGAGAGAGGATGATTTGGGATTGCAGGAGAACATAAATCAAAGTTGCTTTTATGGGGGGGGTCTGCACTACTAGACAAAGAAGAGTATCATGATATCACAACAGTCTGGGCTAGAGATTCCTTGAAATAATTAATTTCCCATAGAACGTTAAAGAAAGAGCAACATAATTTTCTCTTTTTCTTCATACTTATTGACAGAAGCTTATTAGCCATGACAGTCACTTACCTTTGTAACCACTCTTATATGTTTCTCTTCTCTTTTTCTTTTTCAGATAAGCATTTAGACACAAAAGGATTCAAGTTTGTACTGACAGCTATGTTTTTAGCTTGCCAGTCTCCATTTCTCTTCAAATTCTTTATCTGTAAAATTAGCAAAGCAGTAACCTTCTTCTATGGCCCCTGTGGGGATTGAAGTGATTAGGCGACCACATACCTTGAAAATGGAAATTGTTTTGAAAGCCTTATAGCCTTAGAGCCTTTCAGCTTTGGTCAAAATGGCCACAGTAGGGTAATTTCCTTTTTATGATTCTTTATTTGATCTAATTCTCTTAGGCGAGATTAGGAAAAAGAAGGGGGAGAAAAGCAAGAACAGGCAACAGGCTGCAGTGAATGTTTTTCTACTTGAGTCTTTACAAAAGGCCCTTGAAGGAGATGCTACAGGGAAGTTAGAGAAGGGAGCAGGTATTCACAGAGGTCAGGGATGTGTCCAGGCCACACAGCCAGTTAGTGATGGGGGATAAGTCTGACGTAAACTCAAATCACAGTTTAAAATGTTGATGCTACATGAATTTCCTAGAACTGAGACACTCTTATGTCAGCGTGAGGCATGCCTGAGGTCATTTTAGAGAATGTGGTGGTAGTTTCGGCATCTCCCCCATATTTGAAGATCGATACCATTTACCTTAAAATTCAGAGCTCTAATAAGAGTCCACCCATTGGGCGGCCCACAGTGAATCACGAAAAAGAGAGCTCAAGGTAAATTATCCTTCAAGACGACTCTCTCTCCCTGTCTTAAAATCTGTGTCATCATGAACAACCTCTTGAGGAATTGATGAATAATGACCTAGGATGGTGTTAAAACCCAGGCCCAGAGAAGGATGGAAAGATCTGGGCCTCTGTGGAACTTAAGGTGCCGGAAGGGGCCCTCCTAGGTCAAGGCTTACTCCTGGTGGGTGAAAACGTTTCCCTGGCAGGGGTCGGGGTGAATGTGAGAAAGCAAACCAACCGCGAGTCTTTTAGTGGTGTTCATTTCCAGAGAGAGAATTTGGCCTCTCTATTTCTCCACAACCTTCGATCACCAAAGTGTGTATTCAGCCTTCATGACCTAATTTGGAAAGAAGTGAATGAACCACCACAGAGGCACCATGATAGAACACTGGCCGTCTCCTGAGCGACCCGCTTTGGCCTCTTACAGCAGCATGCAGCAACGCTCTGACCCAATGCACGTCCTCTCCAGGAAGTCTTTGTAGCCATTGGGATGCGACACCAGCCTCACTGCAAATCTTGGTTCTTCTCAGTGTTTTTCAAGCGGTGAAGCTTTTTAAAATATTTTGACACTAATGTGCTCAAATTCGATATCCTGTTTAGATCAAGGAAGGTCCTTGAAGGAAACCGAATTCCTGTTAGGCAACTCAAACAAAGGGATCTTAGTGAGATCTTAGCAACTCATAGACCTAACCCTTAGCACCAGGGAAGTCGTGCTGAATCAACGGACCCCTTGTCTTTGTCCGTTCTAAATATGTTAGTTTTTTTTTTTTTTTGAGTTGGAGTCTCACTCTGTCACCCAGACTGGAGTGCAGTGGCCGCTCCTGGCCACCGCAGCCTCGACCTGCTGGGCTCCAGCGATCCTTCCACCTCAGCCTTCCGAGGAACCGGAATTACAGGTACGCGCTACCACGCCCGGCTGATTTTTTGATTTATTGTAGAGATGAGGTCTCGCCGCCCAGGTGGGTCTCAAACTCGCGGCCTCAGGCAATCCGCTCACCTCAGCCTCCCAAAGCCGCGGGATTACAGGCTGAGCCACCGAGCCCAACGATATGTTAGTTTTTATACAAATAATTTATAGGTGTAAGAATAAAGGCGTCATGAAAAGTCACTTTGTTATAAATGAGAGAATGCTCACCTGAGAATGCCGTCTTTCCCGGGTGTCCTTGGAAATGTACTTGTGTGGAGTGAAAATGGGGTACACGAACATAACGGTGAGGACAGATACTGGGGACACCTAAGAGGGGCCAGAGGGGAAAGGGAAAGGGCAGGACGCGAAGAGAGCCTCGTGGCTACCACGCTCACTATTTGTGACGCGTTCAACAGAAGCCCGAACCTCGCACTCACACAATACACCTGGATAACAACCTGCCCATGTCTCCCTGGATCTCAAAAAAAGGAAATTAGAAATGTGTTTGTGGCTGTCAGACATCTTAACAGCTGCAAGCAACTCCCGCCCCCTCAGAGTGACACCCGTGACTGGCCCCGCCCTCCCGGACTTAGTGACTTGGTTCTCACCCACACAACTCAGCAAAGGGGAGGGGGGTCTTGTTTCCAGGATTAGTCACAAAAAATATGGTGCCTGCCCAGCCAGCAGCCCCCGCTGTCTTCTGGGTTGGTGCTTGATGGAGCAGGCTGCTCGAGTGGGGAGGCTGCCCTGGAGAGGCCAGGCACCCAGGTGGCCTCCAGTGGCAGCCTGTGTGCAGCCCGACCAGTGGTTCTGAGGCCCGAAGTGACCCCTTCCCTTGGGGTTCCTTGATGACCAACCACAGCCCGGCGCCACTGGGCTGCAGCCAGTGGAGGGTCCGGCTGAACTGTGCCAGACCCCAGATCCAGGAAACTGAGATCGTAAATGTGTGCTATTCTGAGCCACCAGGCTCTGGGGTAATTTGTTATAGCCAAAGATTATTAATAATTCCAGTTCTATCGAGGCACAATATAGGCCCAAAAAAATCAAATATATACATATAATATAAATATAAATTAATACCTTAATATTTAAATATAATATATGTAATATAATATATTTGTATATCTATAAATATAAACTAATATAACACATATGATTTAATATAATTATATAACATATAAATATAAATGAACGTAATGTAAAAATAATAACTAGAATGATACTAAGTATGACCTGAGCTAGTAAATATTATTTAATATTATGTGACATAATAAATATGATTTAGTGTTAAATAAATATAAAGCACAAAATAAAGTAAAAAAAGGCATAAAAAGGCAAAATACTTCACACATGATACAATTCAGCAGTTTCACATGTGTAGTTTATTCCAACGCCAGATGCAGAATAATCAACATTCCTCACCAACTCACAGAACACCCCCCCAAATTGTGTGCTGCCCCATCTCCAGCCTGAGGTGACCACCCTCAGGGATCCTTGAGCTTAAGAGGAGTTCCCTGGCAGACCACGGGGAGCCTTTTCCCCTGAGGATTCCTGAGGACTTCACTTCCCCCACCATCACCAGCGTGAGAGCTCCCATCTGTCTCTCTGCATCCGTCTGATTGACGCATGGGTCGACTGTCCCCTGTCAGTTTTCTTCCTTGTCATCCACGAGGGACAGGAAATGAGATGCTCTGAATTCCAGTTCTGGTGGGTGAGAGCCTCGGCAGTTCACAGGTGCTGCTGCCGGTGGTCCCCAGACCCTTCCGACCGGGACGTCCTTTGGCCACACAATGAGGGAGGAGGACGCCGAGCCCTGGTTCACCATCGCACCCTCCCAGGGCTTCCACTTGGCTTCCGCTCCCTCTCACGGTTGGGAACAATTGCTGAGTAATGAGTGACAGTGACATCCTTTCTGGGATTATGAACCGGAACAGCATTTCAGCATCTAGGCACAGTAAGGTTGCTGAGATTCCGCAATGTGTCCTGAGTTTGGAGCACAGTCTGGAGTCCGCAGTCCAGAGGCAACCATAAGACTAATACATTTATTTCATTTTTTTAGGATGTAATTTTTTTCCATTTTTTTTAGTTTTTAAAGATATGGGATACAATTCAGGGTGAGATATACAGGTGGTTGTTGGTTGCATAGTTAAAGATTGGGCCTCACTTTGGTCCCCACTTCACCTGGTTTGAGATCAGTTACCCTTATTGATGAGGTGTGCCTCCTGTGATAGATCACTGAGTATTATACAACTCTAAGTCCATCCAAGTTGCTGCAAAGTTCATAATTTTGTCCTTATAAAGACTGCGTAATATTCCATTATGTATATGTACCACATTTTTTTAATCCAGTCCACTTTCAATGGGCAGTGTGGTTGGTTCCATGATTTCCTTTGGCTTTTAGAAGACTCTGAGAAGAATGCAGATCATGAGATCACATTCAAGTGACTTTATAAACCTCACCAGAGTAGAATTGGCTCCAATGAGTCCTGGTGGTGACTGTCACCCAGGCACAGTGCATCTCCCAAGGTGACTCCAGTGGCAGCCATCGCAAGCTCAGGACAGAGGGCAAGGTGGAGAGTCAGCATGGTGAGGGCCCCAGGGAGGGACAGGCTGATGACAGGCCACTGCAGGGCACCAGTTCAGGTGAATCCAGCCCTTGCAGCTGGCCCCCCAGAAGCAGTTAGGGAGAAGGGGAGAAGCCCTGAGCCTTTCCTTCCTCCCAGGCAGCTCTGGTTCCTTCCCTCGGCCACACTCAGCCAGTTGACCTTCCAGGGGTGGGCAGGCAGAGGATGGGTCTAGGCAGTGATGGTGAGGAATAGTTTGCATGTGTTTCTGTTGTGTGTGTGTGTGTGTGTGTGTGTTTTCTTTTTTTTAAGAGATGGGGTCTTGCTCTATTGTTTAGGCTGGAGTGCAGTGGCACAATCACAACTTACTGCAGCCTCAAACTTCTGGGCTCAAGCAATCCTTCCAACTCAGCCTCCCGAGTAGCTGGGAAAATACGTGTGAGCCATTGTACCCAGGTTGGTTTTTTTTCCTCCTAGAGACGGGGTCTTGCTATGTTGTTCAGGCTGGTGTTGGACTCCGGGCCTCAAGGAAACCTCCTGCCTCGGCCTTCTGAGAAGCTGGGACTACACAGGCATGCCATCAAACTCAGTTCAGTTTATTTTATTTTTTGTAGAGATGGGGTCTTGCTCTGTTGCCCAGGCTGGTCTCAAACTCCAAGCCTCAAATGATTCTTCCACCTCACCCTCCCAAGTAGCTGGGAATACAGATGTATGCCATCAGGCCGTTATTTTTATCTTATTTTTGGGGGGAGATGTGTCTCCCTATGCTATCCAGGCTGGTCTCTAACTTCTGATCTCAAGCAATCCTCCCGCTTTGGCCTCCCAAAGTGTGAGAACTGCAGGGGTGAGCCACTGCGCTCGGCAGAAGCAAGGCTTCAAGAGTGATATGGCCTGGGCCATAGTAAGACCTGCCAGGTCTCTTCAAAGGCCTCAGATTTCATCTGGCGATAGGCTCATTATCAAGGGCTCCCTTTAATGGCTGGCATAAAAGTAGGTGTCCAATAAATACTTAAGTTATACTTATTGAAGAGAATTAACCAGCCAAATCTACATTTGTTTTGCTTAATTAGATACATTTCTTTAGGCATGTTGTAATGGCAAAGCACTTTGGAGATCTGAGACAATGATCCAGATCATCTTAAGACCGAAAACCCGATACGTAGGAAGCAGTTCTTTTAGGTCTAAATAATCAATGATATTGAGCAGATTCAGCTCAATAATCGCTCCCATTTATTTTGCCTCCTTAGATAAAGGTAAATGTAAAACTATGCATATTCTATGTTTTTGTTCAGTGGTAATCAGTTTTCCTTTGAAAGATCAGCTTGACCTAAAATAGTCCAATGTATCTTCATACAGAAATATTAGTTTTGGACCCATAGAAATTATTTCAACAACCTTAATTATATTAGTTTTGCAATTATGCTTTCCCTGAGATAATAGTCCAATGATTTCTTCCATCTTTGACTTTATGCATAATAGAATTGTTACAAGAGAATTAAATTCAAGGGCACTGCTGTTATTGGAAGGATCTCTTCTGTCTACTTTTTGTCAAGTATGTATAAAACTGCGGAAGAAAAATTATACTTCGATATACAGTTTTTATTACGCATTAAATGCCTCTAATATGCCTTATTAAATGCCATAATTTCACATGTGTCGCTTGTCACCTGGTATATGTAAACATGGAATTATTTGGAGATTATTACATAGTTATATAAAAATGCCGAGCAGAAAAAAAGATGACATCCAATATTCACTCAAGGCTTACACAAGAAACTTGTGTTTGATGTGGGAGCATTTGTAATTTGATCACGGAAGAGCATTTATCAGCAGCCCTCACAGATCGGCAGGAAAAGAGAATTCCTCCCTGGTGGACACGCTTCATCTTGCATACCTGCCACAAGCCACTGGTCTATCTGTGCAGCAGACACCGGAGGTGACAAGGGGCCCAGAGTGTCTTCAGGATCCAAAGTGAGTTGTTTTGAACCTTAGGCAATTGAAGTTAATGCTGACCAGCTCAAGAGGCTATAGAAATTACCACTCCATACATCTGAAATTTTTTTCTCCTGTCTCAGTTTCAAAATCAGGTATATATTGATTTATATTATATTTATAGATTTTATATATATACTTAATATATTTATATAATATATAGTATATTTATAGCTATGCATATATTTATATTATATATATTTATATTTATAGACATTCATATGCATCTGCACACATATTTACATATATACACATACATCTGCACATATATTTGCATATATACACACATGCATATACGTGTATTTTGCATGCATATAATTACATATATATGCAAAATACACGTATATACATATATGTATATATGCAAATATGTGTATGCAGATGTATGTGTATATATGTAAATATATGTGTGCAGATGCATATGAATGTCTATAAATATAAATATATATAATATAAGTATATGCATAGCTATAAATATACTATATATTATATAAATATATTAAGTATATATATATAAAATCTATAAATATAATATAAATCAATATATAAACATATACAATAGAAATGTTTATAAATGTGACTTAAATATAATATCAACACAACATAAATGTGTAAATATGCATAAACAGGTTATATAAGTATATACAGATATACAAATACAAGTATACATGAATACATATATGAATTTATATAAATATAACCTGAATATATAATATAAATGTATAAACATAAACATGTTATATAAGTATATACGTACATATAAATATACAAAGAACATAAATATATAAATAGAATAAACATGTACATAAAGAGAATGTAAATATCAATATGTAACTATACATGCACATCCATATCATACATTTGGAGGTATGTGGGCCCAACCTGTTCGCCAGCCTCTTCACTTTGAACTCCTGAACTGGACCCTGTGTCTTTTGGGAGAGCTTCGTTCCTACTTGACCCCACTGCCTCTAGGCCCTGTGCCTTCCTGCTCACCCTGTTCTTCCCATGTGGCCTTCTCACTGAGCAGCGCCGGGCGGGAGGGAAGGCCCTGGGCTTCACAAGGCTCCCAGGGTGGCCATCCTCTCCTGTGTGGCCTTCTCACCAGGCTGGACGGGAGGGGAGGCTCCCACAGTGGCGGGCCTCCAATGCCTTTCTCTCTGTGAGCAAGAGCCAGTCCTGGGTGGGACCATTGTTGGCCGTTGTCCCCTCTGTCTCCTGGGATGGTGGTCCTCGCGGCGACACTCTGAATCAGGATTTGGGTGGTGCGATAGCCCGTGATGTGCCCAGGGCCCTGAGGTCTGCTGGACGGGGGCGGAGGCCCTGGAGCTGACATCCTGATGGGGACGGCTGTCCCTGCATCCAGCTCTGTGTCTTCACTAGAGACAGCCAGCACAGAGCTGCTGCAGGGAGACCCAGGGTGCCCTCAGCCTCTGTCCCCTTCGCCCTGGAAGATAACGTCTGGAGCCATTTTGTTTCTGCGGGAAAGGGAGATAGTTCATTCTTTCCCTCTTCTCACAAGCCTCCTCGAGGTTGAGCTCACCTGGCCCAAGGCGCAAGGTTCTGGGAAGGAGGGAAGAGCTAACGTGGACTCTGTCACCTCCTCTGCACAGGACAGGTGGCAGGTAGTCACCTGGGGAAGCCTGGGTGGGCGGGGCACTCCCGACTCCCGGGAGGCAGCCTGCCGCATCTCCTAGACGCTTGTTTCTCTTCTCAGGACCCAGCTCGTTCCGAGGGTCTGTGCAGACCCTCCGTCTCTCACACCAGGTGGGGGCATGGCACTCCTGGGTTTTGGTCCGACTGCCCTCACTGCCTGCCATTTAGTGCTTAGAGGCACATGTCTAAATTGGCAGAAAAGTAAAATACAACTTTCCCCCTGGGCCCAACACAAATCTACGCTGGATGAAACTTAAACGGTATAAACGCAAGAAAAGAAAGACCTTGTTAGGTGCAAATACCAGAAGAAAAGAGCTGGGCTCACACATGACCCCGGACAGATGGGCTGGGAAAGAGTGGCTTTGGGGGACTCAGTGGCACACGGGGACGTACCAGGGGATCCAGAACCGGGGGCGGGGGTACTCAGCCAGCCACCTTTTCGAAAAGGTGTGTGTCTTGCTTGTTTCTCTTCATCTTTGAAACATGATAGACAGAAACACCAATTTTTCTAGAGAAGGTGACAGAAATGACGACGCCTGGCTGACCAGAAGGCCCAGAGAGTCAGAGCGGTGAAGCCGGCATGGGAGAATGTCCTGTCCTTGAGCGCAGGCAGCTTGCTTTCATCCTGGCTCCCTCTACAGAGAACTGAGCAGGAAGACATAAGGATAATGTGAAGAATTTATTGAAGCAGGGGCCCACCTCCGTGCAGTGGACAAGTACTGGCCGGTAGCCTGTTAGGAACCAGACCCCATAGCAGGAGATGAGTGGTGGGTGAGTGGAGCTCCGTCTTCTGTCAGACTGGTGCGGCATCAGAGTCTCATAGGAGCACAAACCTGTCAGGAATTGCGTGTGCATGGGATCTAGGCTGTGACTCCTTAGGAGAACCTAATGCCCAGTGATTTCCCCCATCTGTGGAAAAGTTATCTTCCATGAAACTCGTCCCTGATGCCAAGAAGGTTGGCACCGCTGTCTCAGAGAGCTCCCAGAAGCAACTCTTAGTTGCCTGCGCTGGAGAGATTAGCCAGTCAAGGGCGGTGCTTAGCCTGTATAATAGTACAAGTTCAGTGTCCCTTATCCAAAATGCATGGGACCAGAAGTGTTTCAGATTGTGGATTTTTTTTTTGTTTAATATTGGAATATTTGCATCCTACTTATACATTGAGCAACCCAGATCCAAAATCCAAAGTCCAAAATGCTTCCATAAGCATTTCCTTTCGACATCATGTCTGTGTTCAGAAGGTTTGGATTTGGGAGTCATTTAAATTTTGGATTTTCAGATTTGGGATGCTCCACCATCTGTCCCCAGTTTGTTCAAACTCTCGCATCCCGTGATTGTTTATCCTAAATAAGAATTCCCGGGAGAAGAGAAGAAGGAGTAATGATGGATCACACATTAGCTATCATGTATCGGACAGTTCCTTTGGGTCAGGCATTGCTCTGAAGGCTTTAAACTCATCTACTCAATGGATCCAATGAGATGAGCATGCCGAGGAACAGCAGGGTGGGGGCACTTGCCCACGGCCACGTTGCTAGTGTCTGGATGTAGGTAGGACAGGGCTCTGAATCCGATGATGATGGAAGCGCAATAGAGGAGGTAGCAGAAGCCTGCCACAAGCCTCTGGGCAGGGCTGGGTCTCCATCAGCCTGTCTCCTTGCATGTAGCCATGAGCTGCACATACCCACGTGGTCCAGCCCTTACCTTTCAAGTTAGGGAAGTTGGTGTCTGTATAACATCACCTCCTGCTGGGGCCTGCTGGCGCCGATTCCAACCTTCTCTTGTCCAAGGTCAAGTGTCTGCTATAGCAACTCATTTGGTTCAGTTTATCTTTTTAAATAATCTTTTTAGTTCTATCAAAGTTATCTCATTTTGCTTTTTAGATTCAGGAGGCACAGGGCATGTCAGTCACATGTTTGTCACGTGTGTCTTGTGGGGAGAGGGCTTCTGCTGTCCCAGTCCCCAGAGAGCGAGCACAGTACCCAATAAGAAAATGTTCAATCTCTACCCCCTTCCCTTACCCCTACTTGGAGTCCCCGGTGTCTCTTATTTCCATCTTTGTGTCTGTGAGCACCCAGTGTTTAGCCCCACAAATGAGTGAGGACATTCGGTGTTTGGTTTTCTGTCTCAGTGTCAGTTTCCTCAGGATAATTGCCTCCAGTTTCATCCATGTTGCTGCAAAGGACACGATGTCATCCTTTTTCCGGCTGTATCGTATTCCATGGTGTCTACGTTCCGCATTTTCTTCATCCAGTTTTTAGATTGTTTGATTTCATGGACACTCTCGGGGAAAGTGCCCGCTCCAGTCCTGCAATGAGTACCGCAGAGGCTGAGCCTGAGAGCAGCCCCGTCAGGTGGGAGCAAGGGATCAGAGAGAAGTATGTCAGGAAGCCCCGCCCCTTCCAGCACCTCCCCCACCCAGCCACAGCCAGAGACTCAGATGTGTCTGCAGCGGGGCTTGGGCATCCTCCAGCGTGGCTTGCAAGCCCTGCGAGGCTGGCCCTGCTTCCTGTCTCGCCCCTCTCGCTGTGCATCCATGCCCTGTGGTTGCTGCAGGGACGCGCTGGCTTCTTTGCTAGGCTGTGCGATATTTGCTTCTGCCTCAGAGCCTCTGTGCACCGTGTCCTCTGCCTGGAGTGTTTTTAGCCCGACTCCTCTGGTGGCTGGTCCCTTGGAGTCCTCTGCTATACACATCTGTCACCTTCTCTAAGGAACCTTCCCTTCCAGCTCCAACCCCCATAAGGAATCGCCTCTCCCCACAAATTACAGTCTGTTGCTTTCTTGATTTCCTTCTTACCTCTTCTTGCAATTTGAAGTTGTCCACGGTCATTGAAGCGCTTGTGTGTGACTTGTCACCTTTCACTGAAAAGGCATCTGTTGACCTGTCCTGCTTACTGGTCTAGCCCCACGTACCAGAATGACATTCACTCAATAAATATTTAACGAATTTACAAATAAATGAACAGATGAATTGGCAAAGGAGGCTCTAGGAAAAAAAAGTAGACAAAGGAAATGGTGTGCTGGTTTTTGTTTTGTTTTGTTTAAAAGCTCTGATTTGTAGGGTTGGTTGATTTCTGTGGTGCAAACATTCTCCCTGGTTGCTTCAACTTGGCTGTGATGACAGTATTTACACCACAGAAATCGACCAACGCTGCATAGTGTGCAGCTGTTTCTCTCTGTAGTTGGAGGCGGTTACAGGAATAAATTTAGGCAAAGCGGTGAGTGAACATATTCAAGACTGACAAGCTGGTGGAACTTAGAAGTTAACGAGACATGAATCATCAGGAATGAAATCTAGTGTAAAGCATTTCCCGGAAGCCCTTTATGTACATGATGTCTCTCCATCTTCCCAAGTCTTATTATCCTAATCTTGTCGGCGAGGCAGCGCGATTCAGAGAGGTTAATAACATGCATATCTTCCCAGGGTTGGTTATGAATGGTGCCTGGATCCCTTTGGAAGCCTTGATGCTAGTCCAGTTGATGGAACACTGCCTGATCTATCCAGATTTATGGCCTGTTTGGGGGGCCTGGAGGCCACAGGGGGCTTCCTCCTGCATCCTCCAGGAAAGTTCTGTGATCTGTTCCACAACCCTATTCCACAGCTGACGACATTCCAGTAGATGGGCCAAGTTCCTCCTGGTAGGCCACAGAGCATGGTGGGAGGTGGTAGGTTTGGAAGGCTGGGTTTTGACGTTTGGATTTCAAGGCTGATTTTCCACATACCCGCTAGTGGTTTTGGGAAAGGTCCTCACTGTCTTGGCAGTCTCAGTTTTCTCATTTGTTATGTCAAGATAATATTGGCTTCTCGCTCCCAGGATTGGTGTGAGAATGACAAATGATACTGTGTGTACCGTGAATAGCAGTGTCTGTCCTAGACTAGCCACTTAATAAATCTAAGTTACTGTTTTATTAGAAAACAAGCTTTACAGCTTTATTGTGTCTGGGGGTTCTCCTCCCAACCATATTCCTTCCTCAAAACAAGTTGCCAAATAAATTTCTTCATTTCTTTGTGCTGTATCCACACACCACAAAGGAGATCTGCTTGCTTTCCATGTAAGCCCAGAGGCAACCACCACCACCGGGGTTTAGAGCCACTTGGAAGCTCTATTGGAAATACTCCCATGCCTGGGGCTGTCACGTAATTCAAGATTCTAGAGAGAATCCATGTGGGGAGCGTCCCTCCCACCGATTTCATGCGTAGGACCATCATGTGGTCTGCATGTAGATTCTTTCCACAGCTTAAAATACTAGGAACTGCTGTTGTCTCTGTTCTACCAGCAAGGAAGCAGGGGCTCAAGGGAGTGGGACAGCTTGCTCGAGACCTCATGGCTATACAACAGCAGAAGAGCTGTGATGAAGACTGTTTCTAGACTAAGCTTTCGAGCCGATGCTGAGACCGCTGGCTGCTTCTGCAAAGCCTCCCTGTTGGGGACACGCTCTCTAGGTGACTCGGAGGTGGAGGGATCAGCGTGCAAGTCAGGTCTCTCTGTAGGTCTGTTCCACAAATCGCAGACATTCACATTGTTTTTTAGTGACATTTTACATTTTTTTTTTTTTTGCTTTTGGTTTTAGTTTTCTGTTGCTCTTAGTTGATAAAGGACTTTTAAATCATAAATTTTATTGTGCATGTTTGAGGTTTACAACATGAAGTTATGGGACGCATATGATGAGGATGCCCCCCCAGATGGAATTGCCTTTGGGAGGGCGGGCCTCTGGCAGTCCAGGCTTTCCCTGCTAGGTACGTGTTCTAGAACTCAGCAGCATCAGCACACCAGCTGGCGTTATTGTGCATCACAATTTGCAGCAGAAACGTCCCGATGACTGGTGCTTCCCGCAAGACAACACCTGCCCGCAGCGTGCTGAGCGTTCAGCAATGTTTGACCCCAAACAAACAGCATGACTTTCGCGCTTCTCCCTCCATATTCATCCGATCTCACCCTGCGTGACTTTTTTGGGTGTGTCCCTGGATCAAAAAAGTCCTCAAAAGGAAACCTTTTGCTGATATAGAAGAGGTGAAAGAAAAAATGGCAAAAGCCCTAAAAGACATCAAAATGGATGACAACAAAAACTGTTTTGAGCAATGGAGAAAGCACCTTGATAGGTGTATTGCATCCGATGGAGAATACTTTGAAGGTGGCTGAAGTTTAAACATGTACGAATAAAGACACTTTTTAAAAAATAGATAAGTTCCAGTTTTTGGGGTCTCCCTTGTATATGCAAGTGGTTCCTATAGTGAAACAAATTAACCTGTCATCTCACGTAGTTACTTTTTGTGGGTGACAATATCAGCTAAAATCTCATTTTACAAATATTCCTAATACAATACAGTTTTATGAACTTGGATCCTCACGTTGTCATTAGCTCTCTAGACTTGGTCATCCTACTTATCTGTTATGTACGCTTCCATCTATATTTCCCATTTCCTCTCCCTACATTGCCCGTAGTAGTCACTGCTTCACTCTCTATCTCTGTGTGTTTTTTCCCCTTATATTCCACATACGGGTGAGATGATGCCATATATATATATATATATATTTTTTTTTTTTTCTCTCTCTGGCTTGCTTAAGTTAGCATAATGCCCCTTAGGTCTGTCCATGTTGCAGCAATGGCAAGATATCCTTTCTAAAGGTTGAAGCGTATTCCATGGCATAGACAATTATATCATGTTTTCTTCACCCATGCCTCCTTCGATGGTCACGTAGGTTGATTTTATGTCTTGGCTATAGTGAATAATGCTGAAAGAAGCATGGGAGTGCAGATACCTGTACCAGGCGATGACTTCCTCTCCTTGGGGTACGTACCCAGAAGAGGAATGACTGGCCACATGGCAGTTCCATTTTTCGTTCATTTAGGAGCCTCCATGCGGCTTTCCATGGTGGCTGTACCCATCTATATTTCCACCAACAGTGCACTAGAGGGTCCCTTTTCTCCACACCCTCACCAACACCTGGGATCTCCTGTCGTTTGAGAACAGCCACTCTCATGGTAACAGGTAATATCTGAGAGTGGCTCTGATTTGCGTTTCCCTGATTGGTGATGCTGAACACATTTCCATGCACCCGTCTGCCATTCTCTTGTCTTCTCTGGAGAGGTATTGGGTCAGGTTCTGGCCCATTTTAAAAATCGGGTTGTTTTTCTGCTGTTCAGTTGTAACTGAGGCATGCAGCTTCAGGGAATTTTTTTTTTTTTTTTTTGGAGATTCTTTCCACGCATTTGCCCATTTCACAATGAGTGATTTATGAGCACACCTGTTCTCACTGTGCTGAGTGTTCAGCAGTTTTTCCCCAAAAATGGCAGGACCCCATGCCCCACACTCCCTAGTCACCTGATCTCACCCCCTGCCACTATTGTTTTGCTTCACTGGATGAAAAAGTTTCTCAAAGGGAAACGTTTTGTCAAAGTGGAAAAGGTGAAACAAAAAACAGCAGAAGCACTAAAAGGCATTAAAATCGACGAGTTCAAGACCTATTTTGAGCAGAGGAAAAAGCGTGTCTGTAGGTGTATTGCATCAAACAGAGAGTACTTTGAAGGTGACTGAAGTTGAAACAGGTAAGAATAAATACGCAATTTTTTTATAGATGCCTTTTTTTTTTTTTGGTTTCCCCTTGTATTGCTTTGTTTTCTTTATTTGACAAGTTTTAAACACGAAAATGAAAGTGAACTACAAAAACATATTTTCAGGAATGTGGTGGAAACCTCTGTTTTATTTTCATGCATTGGAAAAAGACCGATTCAATGTCTGCCTTCAAATCTCAAGAAAAGAAGCAGGATGCTTCGTGAGCTACAAACCTTTAGATACACCTGGGTCAGAAAACATGCGCAAGACGTCTTCTGCGTAGTGGAGGTTAGTGCACAGATGTGTAAACTCAGTCCCGACAATGCTGGTTGCCTCTTTGAAACATCGTCATTTCCCTTGACCCCTGCACAGTTGTTTTCATCTTCCACGAGAGAAAATCCTGGAAATCCCAGCATTGTTTGGCTTCCTCTCTCACTAACCTATCCAGACTTTTCAGAAATCCCTTTGCCTCGTTCTAAACAGGAAGTTTCGGCAGGCAGTTGTACAAATGGCACTGTATTATGTGAGATGTCACCCATTGTTACAGGAACAAAGGTATCCTGAAATAAGGACAAAGGCTTCAAATCCACTGGGGTCCCGGACCCTTCAGCTGCCTCTCATTGTATCGGGGAAGTGATTGAGTGAATTGGGTCACTCCAAGAATATACCTAAGCTTCAGAAACTCTGCTATTATTAGGATGCCGGCGTGAGCTCCATGCAGTGAATGCAAATAGCGTTTGCAGTGACTCTGCTCCCCTGTTGGCTCCGTATAAACACAACTCAGGGGCTTTCTAGATGGATGTGGTACCTACGTCTGGATACATCAATGAAAACAACCGTCTGGGGAATAAGTCATAACTCAGTTCTTCTTCTAAGGGTTAGGAAAAAGACAAAATATTTACAAATCAAAAGTGCTATTAAGGTTTCTCGTTTGAAATTGTGCACATAGATTATGCACTTTTCAAATTTTGAAGACTCATATCTGCAAGAGTATAGACATGTTACAATGTATTAAAAAGAAATGCTGTGCTATGACAGACTAGCTGGCAGAGTCAGAAGACAAGAAGGTGGTTGGGGACTTCCATTTAGCTGCAAAAAATCCTTCACTGATGGCTTCTTGCCTCCAAGTGCAGGAATTTCAGAGTTTGGAACACAGAGCAGTGGGCTGTATTTATGAAGTGGCGACGACCAACACAGGATTGTGTTTATGAAGTGAAGTACAGAGTACCAACACGGGATTGCATTTAACAGCATCTTACTTGATCTTAAAAGCAAAATCGCTAAAGCATTTTAACAAATATGATTTGAGGCTGGGTCCTGTGGTTCAAGCCTGCAATCCCAGCACTTTGGGAGGCCAAAGTGAGAGGATTGCTAGAGTCCAGGGGTTCGAGACCAGCCCAGGGGCAACTTGGTGAGACTTCGTCTCTGCAATAAATCAAAAAAATTAGCCAGGCGTGGTGGGGCACGCCTGTGGTTCCAGCTACTTGGAAGGCTGAAGCAGAAGGATTGCCAGAGTCCAGCAGGTTGAGACTGCAGTGACCGAGAGCAGCATGCCACTGCACTCCAGCCTGGGCGACAGAGTGAGACTCCGACTCAAAAAAAAAAAAATAAATAAATAAATAAAATATGACTTGAGGTGATGGGCACAGCAAAATTAAAGTGACTGTTGCACGTTCTCTTCGTCTTTCTTGTCAGTGTGGGACACTCCTTGGCAAACATCTGCTATTTTACTCAGAAGCGTCCTTCCCCGTAATCCACATTTTTCCCTGGGCATGAGGGTCACAGCTATAGCCATGTGTGTCGAACTATTTGTTGGGGTGATTCAATTGTGCCTTGATGGACAAAAAGACGAAAGGAAATTTATAGCGAAAATTGGTCTCTGATTTCTTTTTGAGATTAATTAATTAATTAATGGTTATTATGTTTTTAGAGTCAAAGTCTTGCTCTGCTGTCCAGGCTGGAGTGCGGTGGCACGATATTAGCTCACGGCAGCCTTGGACTCCTGGGCTCAGTGATCTTCCCACCTCAGTCTCTCCAATAGCTGGGACAAGAGGCACGCAGCACCATGCCAGCTAAATTTTTTGTTTTACATTTTTTCTGTAGACATGAGGTCTCACTACGTTGCCCAGGCCAGTCTGGAACTCTCGGCCTCAAGGGATCCTCCCACCTTGGCCTGGGATTACACGTGTGAACCACCACCTTCAGCCTAATTCCTTTTCATTTTGGAATAGCACTGCCAAATATTTACTCCCTTGTTCCTCCCCTCTCGCCTAGATAAGCTCTTTCCTCTCCTACATCACACAGGCACTCTGGATTCCCGTTTCTCGGCTGCCTCTTGAGAGGATGTACACCTTTGTCTACAACTCTTCCCTACCCAAAGGATGATTCCAGCAGCCTCCAAGTGGGTAGTATCTTCTGGGGCTGCTCTGGACAAGGATACACTTGCGATAGCTTGGACATACTTTTTTTTTTCTCTGAGTGAATGTCTCCATCCCTGCCGTGGAGGAGTCCCCCTTGAACTATGTGCCGAGCATTCTGGACGTCACAGGCTCCGGTGGACTGATGCCCCTGGGATTCATAGCCACTACAGTAGTTTCAGTCAGTAAATGCAGGGACATCACCTGCTGCTTTTGCTTAAAAAGAAAACCACCCAGGCTATCAGTCTGATTAAAAAATTAATGCTATAAAAATGCACGCCAAATTCTCGACAAATCAATGTGTCTCTGGTCTTTCAATTAAATTTCATAATGGTTTAATTAGAAAACCCCTAGGAGAACTCAAAGTTATTTCAAAAACAGAGCATTCATTTTCGGCATCTTGAAACTCAAAAGCGATGCATGTTTGCATGATTGATACCGGCCCTTGGTGAAGATAGCCTGCAGGTTTTGTTTTGATGCGATTTCTGCAACATGCTGCTTCAAAAAACCATGGGACAGTAGACGAGAATCTTAGAGTTGCAAGTGACAGAAATGCAGCCCAATCTAGATTAAACCAAAAGGGCAAAGCATGGGTCACGTAACGTGGTCGCTCCAGGGGTGGGCCGTCCTTAGGGACAGCCCGATCCGGGAGATCAATACACGAAGAGAACTCTGTTTCTCGCTGTGGCTCTTGCAATTTGCTCCACATAATACTGGGTTCATTTTAGACATAGCTTCTCCATCTGGTAGAAAGGAAGGCCCCCTTGGGATCCCAGCACCTCAGGAGGTAGAAATTCTCTGCAGCCTTCTTACCCATTTCGCCGATGTTAGGGCTTTTATCGGTCCCATGGGGATCACAGGCTGACCTGTGGGCATGCAGGTGTGTCTAGGGGAATGAGGTGCTTGTAACTGGCCACTCTGGATCACAGGCTCATCCTTGTGGCCGAGACACGTGGCCTCACCTTGTGTGAGAGTAGATGGAGAAGCTGTGCCATCCAGCTGATGACAGTTTGCAAAGATCACGAGATCTTGGTGTCCATCTTGGTTCTGCTGTTTGCAGGAAAGTCTTAAAATTGTTATTCCACAGCCAGGCTCAGTGGCTCAGTCTGTAATCCCTCAATTTGGGAGGCTGAAGTGAGTGGATTGCCTGAGCCTGTGGGTTCGAGACCCGCCTGGGCATCTCTACAATAAATAAATTAAAAAAAAATTAGCCAGGCGTGGTAGCATGCACCTGTAGTTCCAGTTACTTGGAAGGCTGAGGCAGAAGGACCGCCGGAGCCCTGCAGGTCGAGGCTGCAACGGCCGGGAGCGGCCGCAGCACTCCAGTCTGCGTGACAGAATGAGACTCCAACTCAAAAAAGAAAGAAATTGTTATTCCAGAATGACTCATAGCATGGACCGGGTATATCTGGATCCTGGTCCTGCCACCACAGAAGTCTACAAACTTATTGAGGATTTTACAGGGTATGCCCACATTAGGATCTCACAGTCTTACCTGCAGCAGAAAGAGAGAAGTTGAGAGAATTGGCCAGGATGCAGAATGGCCAAATTGATCATCTGAGGAAGGTTCTTGAGGGATGTATGAGGAGGGACCTTCCAGAAGTGCAATTTAGCATATCTGCTTAGAACTTTGGACTCAAATCCTAAAGCACTCCCTCGATGCGCTGTGCTGAGATTCTGTGAACATCTCGTACAACCCAGATTCTTTCCTCCTCGGTTCCTTCTCCTAAACTCATATTCTATCCTCAGTCTTGAGGGCATTCGTGACCTAATGTTGATGAGATTTCAATAAGGGTGTGAAAGGAAGGGCATTTGCTTAATACGGGCTGATCATATTCTCTTCTGGCCAAAGCTTCAGTCTCTGACATCATGGAATCTTGAAACGTGGTTTCCATGTTCGCTTCTTCCACGATCCCATGTCAAAGTTGAGTGGAATGACTAAACTCTGCCTGGAACTTGGACTGAGCCAAGCACAGAACCCAGCTCAGACATGGCAAAAGGAAAAGAATCAAGGTGGGGTGTGGCCACAGCAGAAAGGGCTTCTGGAAGCCCACGGGGATGTCTGCCATCTGGAAAAGCAAGCGCTCAACCCCTGGGTCAGCTGGGCCCAACCATGCTTTGGACTTGTTCTGAGAAAAAAGAATCATGTAGCATCAGCTCCCAATGAATGAACTGATGTACCTTAAAGGTTAATTTGCAAATAAGTTTATGTTTCCATGAAAAAATAAAAAGTTTTCCAAGTAGGTTCCTAAGCCACTTTTTAAAAATACATATTTTATTTTGAAGATGTGGGGTACAATTCAGGATTAGGCATACAAGCAGACATCGGACAGATAAAGTTTGGGCCTCCCTTTGGTCCACACTTTGCCTGGTTTGAGATCAGGTACACTTATTGATGTCACGTTTGTCCCTCACTCCAGCAGTATCTTGCTACAGCCAATCCCTTTCTTATAGTATTATGGCAAATGTTCAGAGTCTGCTTATGAGTGAGAACATGTGGTACTCTGTTCTTTGTTTCTGTGACAGATCACTGAGTATGATAGACCCTAGATCCAGTCAAGTTGCTGCAAAGTCCCAATAATTGTCTTTTATGGCTGTGTATAGATACCACATTTTTTTAATTCCAGTCCAATTTCAATGGGTGACGGTTGGTTCCATGGTCTTGCCATTGTGGGCAGTGCCTAGGCCACTGTTCATGACAGAATTATAATACCCTATATTTATAATGTTGAACGTCAGGCAAAGATGTCGTAAATACACAGTCTTTCCTCAAAGGTAGTATTTAAATACCAAATAAAAGCATGCTCTGTGTTTCACTTAACGTCAAATTAAATGAAGTCAAATCTCACCTCCATCCAGTGTGCTTGAACGACGGTTTTGAGGGGTGTCATCACGATAACAGCTTTCCTGTGTTGTGCCTGCAAGAGGCTTACAGTTTCAGAGTCTGGTAGAAAGGCCCCTCCAGCCCCTTTGAGAGGCCCGACATCAGCAAGGCTGCAGAAAACAGTAGAGCGATAGGAATTATTGTACGTGGGCGTGGAGCGCCGTGGGCTCGGCTGTGGAACAGGAAGAGGCTTCTGCTTCTAGAGTGTGGAATCTAGATGAGCATGGGCTTGAAGGGTCACAGGATCTGAGAGCCACTGGGATGGAGGACCCCAGGGAGCTGGGAGTCAGCAGGGGGCTGGAGGGCCCAGGGTCCTCGTCACACCGGAGCCAGGGACACAGCCGCAGGCCGTGTAAGGCAGAGAGAGGGAAAGAGACGCTTGGAGGAAAAAAGGAAAAAGTCATTCTGAATGTGCTTATCCTGATCATGCTTACACTGATCCAGAGGCTTGTTTTTACACCAACAACAGAGATATCAGTAAAAGCTGATTCTACTTTACATTCGTATTGCTGTATGGAATAGATGCATTTCATTAGACTCTAACTGATCTCCTTATTTATTGTATTGTATTTTATTTTTTGAGTCAGAGTCTCACTCTGTCACCCAGGCTGGAGCGCAGTGGCACGCTCACAGTCACTGCAAACTCAGCCTGCTGGGCTCAGGTGATCCTTCTGCCTCAGCCTTCCACGTAGCTGGGACTACAGGCGCACGCCATGATGCCTGGCTAATTTTTTGATCTATTGTAGAGATGAGGGCTTGCCAAGTGGCCCAGGCTGGTCTCGAACCCTTGGACTCAGGCAATCCTCTCGCCTTGGCCTCCCAAAGTGCTGGGACTATAGGCGTGAGCCCCTGCGCCCAGCTTCCTTATTTTATTGTGTTACTTTAATATATAATCTCCAGGTCAAGTTTTCTTCCTTCCTTTGAAATTCCCGTACCTGAAGAGCATATTCAGAGAGCGCCATGAATGAAACCTGGAATGTGTTATAAAGTGTTTATAAACATGGACACACACAGAGGAATGTGACAGCACCAGATACCTTGAACCGTCTGTCACTCTACCCGTGCACTGCCTTGACTCTCAAGTTCTTTCAGATCTCAGATTAAACCATTAAGAGATTAATGTTATTGTTGTTGCTGTCTGTAATAGGCAAATTTTGCATGAATTTTTTTCATTTTGATGTGAGTGTGGCTAGGAGGTGGGTGAGACCCCTGCCATTTTAAGAGGAGGGCCCTAAGGCTGTATAACTCTTGCCATCCCAAAGTTTCCCATTTTTGGTAATGAGTCAGGACACCTACCCTCCTTTTGGCAAAGAAAAATTTGGATTCAAGATAGCTGAAACCTCATTGGCAAACTGAGGTTGAGGGTGATTAAAAATATTAACACATTGTTGGTCATAATTGCTTCGAGCACCATCTTATTTTTTTTCAAAAAAGGAACAGGTGGCCCAAACAGCCAGTCCCCCAAGCATCTCTCCCTCCTCCCTCTGCTCTGTCTTCAATGATTCCCATGTGTGGGCCTCTGTTTGGAGAAGAAGGTCTCATGTATGCTACAATCTTGGGATTTGGGACCGGACGAAAATTTGCAGAGTTTTCAGCACTGAAAACCGAGATAAGGTGCCCGCAGGCAGGTGCTTCTCAACACGACTAATTCCTCATTAAAATCCTGGAGATGTCAACAAGCTCTATTTTTTCTATTTGAGCATTCATGTGGGTGACAAGAAAACTCACCGAGCAAAACTGCAAGTTGCCCTGCTAACAGCAGTTGGCAAAGTCACCTCCCTGACCCGGTGGTATGCCCAACTTTGTGTTTTCCTTCACACGTTTGTCAAGAGGTGGGTGGCTCTAAAGACGATTCTAAGCGTTGGTGCAGTCAGTACACAAACCATAAAACTCCTGGTGATGAAGGTGCCAGGACCCCAGACAGGTTTGGTCTCTCTGGATTTCCTGCAAGCAGCAGGCCAGGCTCAGCCACGCCGCCAGCTTAGAGTACATCACGGTCTCCCCATGTCAGCCTGGGGAGGGATCAAAGGTTTCTGCCACCAACTCGGAACATCTAAGGGTTCCTCTCCACACAGCAGCGTGCTCTGCAGGTTAGTGGAAATAATAGCGATGCCAATCTAGAAAGCACAGGAGAGGCGTTAAAAAAAACTGATTTAAACTTTCAGAAATAGAGACCATGTGCAAGATCAAAGTACATTTTTCTGCATTTATATATTTATCTATTGATCAAAGTCTAAAATAGACATCACTTAGTTATTTCCAAATTACTTGCTTTTAGTTTTTCAATGTAGGGACATATTGAGATAAAAAACGGGTTTTGGTTGCACTAAGATAACTTAAACTGACACTTTTTTACAATTAGCAATGTGTGACCTTCACATACAATATGTAAGTAGAATAGACAGCTATAACACGAAATAAACACTTCCTTTATTCCCTTCTCTCCTCCCTCAAACTGTTTATTCTTGATCCTTATTTCAGAAAAATAATGACAGAGGGCGTGTCAGTGGGCATGTGCACACTTGAATGAACACACACACACACACACACACACACACACACACACACACACACGAAGCATTAAGTCCAGCAGAACCTGATGACAACAGCCGTCTTCACAGAACCTGCCCAGGCCTGACCGGCACCATCAACTATGCAGGGACAGCACATAGGGTGCATCTGGGTCTGGGTTTTCACCACCTACTCACCTGCGGTTCAACAGAGAAGGTTTTGTCCTGCCTTGTCTTTGATTCCTTTGTGCTTTTTACTGAGTTTGCAATGAAAAAATAGATAAATATATAAATGCATATCACACTCTAAAATGAAAGCAGTTATCATGTAAGAAAATTCTAAGACTACCCGAGTACACAACAGCAAAAGAAAGGATTATTCAGTACATATTTGTGTCTTTGAATACTTTAACTGCCCCTGTGATAAACTCTTCACTTGCCTGACCTGGATTCCATGTGGGGCCTATGTATCACTCTACATATTGAAAAGATACCTCTCAATGGCATTTAAAAGATGTGAATGTAATTTACCCATCTAGTGACTTTGTGGTCCTTCTACCTTGGACTCAGATGACTCAAAGATTAGACAAAGAATTAGACACTGGAATTCTGAAGGATGTGACTCTAAGTAGAGAAAACGATAACTGCAGAAAAAGAGCAAGTGTGCATTAGAAGTATGGCAAGTGCCTTGGTAATAGTCAAAATAAAGGCTTTTTATAGTCTGAAGATTCTCAGATAAAAATAGAAATTGCCAGGAGTAGTGGCATACGCCTGTAATTTCAGCACGTCGGAAGGCAGGTGGATTGCTTGAGACCAGGAGCTCAAGACCAGCCTGGGCAACATAATGAGACCCTAACTCTACTCCCCAAAAATTCAAATCATTGCCCAGGTGTGGTAGCCTGCCTCTTGTCCCAGCTACTCAGGATGCTGAGGTGAAAGGATCATTTGAGCCCAGGAGGTTGAGGTTGCTGTTAGCCATGACCATTGTGACCATGCCACTGCTTTCCAGCCCGAGTGACAGAGGGATACCACAACTTGGTAGATGGATGGACAGATGAATAGATGGATAGATGGATGGATGGATGGATAGATAGATAGATAGATAGATAGGTAGATAGATAGAGGTAGATAGAGGTAGATGGAGCTATACAAATCCTGCTTCCTTTCAAGTGACTTCATGGCACACAGATTGTTTGGTAAAAAGTCAACTTGCTGGGTGGTGAGTGGGAGAAGCTGGGACCAGGAGGAGAAAGGGAGGGACAAGAGAGAGTAGAAGACAGTTAAATGATAATGTGTGTATATTCATATGCTTTCCTTTTAAAATGTTCTGGTTGCTTTGGGAGTACACATGGTCCTTGGTTCCACGAGTGTGTGGCATAGTGGTGCAGAAGTCTGAGCTCTAAGTGCACCCGCCACCCCCACCACCGCACCCCACACCTGTGCACGCTGTACCTGATGGGTGATTTTCCTCCCTTCCTCCACCCCTTCTCATTTTCCCCCTCTGAGTCTCCAGTGTCCATCATAGCATCTCTGCGTCTCTGCACTAGTTTAGCTGCCACTTAGAAGTGAGAACATGTGGAATTTGGTTTTCTGTTCCTGTGCTACATCATTTAAAATGATGGTCTCCAATTCAACCCAAGTTGCTGCAGAAGACATTCATGCATTCTTGTGTATGACTGACTAGTACCATATTCCATGGTACATACGTGTCACATTTTCATTATCCACTGATCAGATGATGGGCATTTGGGCTGATGCCATATCTTTGCGGTTGTCAATTGTGCTGAGAAAAATGTATATGATTTGTCTCTCTCCTTAGTTTTAGAATACTGGTGACAACTGTGCCTTGCTAGATTAAAAAAAAGAGAGACAGAGAGACTTTGATTAGCTTTGGCCAATCTAGGAAGAACTTCATAAGCGATGAATTTTAATTGATTAATTCATGTTGAAACAGTTTTACAGACACTTCCTTCTTGGGGCAGAAAGGACATATTTACTCAGTCCTGGAGAGCATGAGCTGGCCCCACACTTTGCTTCCTACTTTCTCAGTTAACTTTTATTGGGCATAATTATGTGCTAAAGATCATCCCAGGCGCCAGAAGGAATGAAGTGAGTAAGACTCGTTTTTGAGCAGAGGAGATTTACAATCCAGCAGAAAGAAACGCGTACGCAACGACCAAGGGGCAGGAGGAGGTGGATGTGGAAGGAGAATGCAGTGATTAAAGGGGATACTCAGAATATGAGGGTGGGAGAGTCTTGGGGAGCTTGGGGGGCGTGGCTCGCAGGCATCAGGCTGGGCATCAGGCCTCTCGTTTCCTGAGGCCACGTGCTAGGAAGGCACAACTGGGTGGTGCTGGAAAGACGCATGTGACAGCGGTGCAGCGACATGCTAGGAGGTCAAAGGAAGGGTGTCCTTCCAAGGGAGGTTCGGGAAGGGCTTGCCCACATCTACGCTCCACTCACTGTCGAAATCGCTCATGGCTGCTTCACCCGGTGAAGCCCTGTTCCGTGGCCTTCGAAAACACCCAGTTTTCAGGGTCAACTGTAATACATCGCTTTCCTCTACAACGCCATAAAGTAAACCTGAAATGCAGCTGACCTCTCCCCATCATGGATGCCTCTGTGCAAAATCACGTAATGTATGAAGCTGGGGAAGCAAAATGTAGCCAAAGTGCCTGTCTCTGGGCAAGTTGCCCGCAGATGCCCAGGCCCTGCTCGCGGGCCACCGTGGAGCTCGGGGTCCTTTGATTAAGTTCTCCTCATCTGTTTTAGTCTGTCTACACCAGCACGTCATGAAGAATTTTCAGGAGAAGAACGTGATTATGTTCTACTACCAAGCTCTATCGTCAAACAGTTGGCCAGTGGCTCCGTGGCAGCCAGCCCTGCCCCAGGGAGGAAGGCCCAGGCAGGGCCCCACAGGCCGCCACACCCGCAGCGCAGGCCGTCTCCACACGCCTCTCTGAGGCTCCGCTCGCCCGGTCTTCCGGGGAACAGCGCCCTCTGGGCTTGTGCAAGGTCCTGCACTTTCCTTCCGCAGGGACGGGACGGACAAAGGTGTGAGAAGCAACAGGGTTTGATGAGTGTTATCAAGAAACGAATGGAGGGTTTGGGGGGAGGACAGGAGGCGCCTTCATTCTGCAAAATCAAGACTTACCTAAAGAGGCGAGATTTTATGTGAGATGTAAGCGTCAGGAACACATGGCTGGTGCTGCAGGCTGTGACCCGGGGTCCGGAGGAGCTCAGTGTGCCCAAGGGACAGGAAGATGAGGTCAGGGTGGGAGGGGGAATGGGCAGAGGGGAGAGGCCACGGGAGAAGGGCGGAGACTGGCAGACCCTGGCTCTCTCTCCACCGTGACTGGTTCCTTTAAGGGCTCATGAAGCCATCGCAGGGATAAAGCAACAAAGTTCATCTGCAGGATTCCTTGTGGGGAGCGGATGGCCAGGAAGTCAGAGAGGAAGAGGGAGAGGAGTTGGGAGCACGCCGATGAGGTCTGGGCAAGAGACCCTTGTAGCCGGCAGGAAGGGAAGGATCCCGCAGGTGAGAGTCAGGAAACCTACAGGTGAGGCGGCCAAGTTTGCTGATGAGCAGACGTGTGCTGGGAGAGAAGGGGTCATCCCGGATAATTTGTTCTAGGCCCTGGCATTGCACAGGCTGTCCAGATGGAGGTCAGAGTAGCCTCATCTTATGGTCAAGACGCTGGGGGATGGACGCGGATGAGTTAAGTAGCATGCCAAAATCTCGTACACATTTTGCAAGTGCCAGGGTCGAAAATGCACCCTGGTCCTGCTGATTCTGAAACGTAAGCCATCCCGCTTCCTCTGCCAGTCCACAATGAACTCCACACCTGGCTTTTGCTTTCCCTTCCCGAGGTGTGTGACCTGCTGCTAGAGAAACAGAAAAGCAAGGATCTTCAAGGATCCACCGGCTTTGGAACGTGGATTCCGGCCAGCCTGATTCTCTGTCAAAGCCAGTGCTTCCCACACCCCAGATTTCAATCCGAAGGACGCATATTTGTGCCACAGTGGGGCCCCACGGCCGCATGCTCCACGCCTTTGGGGGGTCGAGTGGTGCGTGGGGGTGGCACGTGCCGCTTCACAGGTGTGCTACCTTCCGCTGCTGATGGGAAGGATCGCGGGTCCCACTCGGCAAGGAGACTCTGCTGGGTTGGATCTGAGCCGGCGGGCTTCCCCAGCTCTACCTAGTAAGCGAACGGACAGGAGTTGTTGCGAGCTGTTCTTTTACTGCAATGCTTCTTGCCCCTCAGCTTCCATCCTGAGCCATTTGACTGCTGTGAGCCCCCAGAGCCCAAGGCCCGTGGGCTACTGCCCCCCAGGTGTTAGCTCCTGTGGATTAATCCTGGGCCGAGAGACAGGATCCCCGCTCAGAAGCCATCAGTCCTCTGCCCGTGGTCTCCAAGCCCACCCTCTTTCCCTGCTTCACACCCGTGCAGGGCACTCACGCGGCGTTTCAGAGCATCACCCATTTTTGTTGATGAATCCCTGCTTCTTTCAGCCTTCAAACATTTCCCCCAGACACCTGCACACGTATGTGTATCGCAGCGTTGTTCACAAGAGCAGGAACCTGGAACCAACCATGCTGTCTATCAAAAGAGGACTGGATTAAAAAAATGTGGTACATATACATGATGGAATGCCATAAAAAAGAACAAAATCATGAATTTCGCAGCAACCTGGAGGGAACTAGAGTCTATAATACTGAGTGACCTCTCACAGAAACAAAGATCTGAGTATCACATGTTCTCCCTCATATAGTGGACCTTGAACATCTATCATAATACTATAAGAAAAGGACTGACAGTGGTGGGAAACTATGGGGGGGGTAGGGAGGGGAAGGGAGGTGGGATTAATGGTAGTCAATATCTGTCTGGGATTGGGGAGATAACGCTTATTAACAAGGTGCCTGAACGATGCACATTTGTCTACCTAGCCCTCAACTGTACCCCACAACTTTATCATAAAAAATGTTTTTTAAAAAAAAGCAAACAAAGTCCCTTGAACACCCCCTGTGTCTTCCTGCTTATGAATATAAACACCCATATCTCAGCATCTGTCCTATGCTGGCTGGTCCATCCTTCACCAGCGGTTTACTGCAGCTTTGGGGGATGTCAGACACTGTGCTGGGAACCGAGAAGTCAAGAATGAAACGTGTTCCAGGCCCTCAAGGAATCTGCAGACCTGGGCAGATCAGGCCAACGATGCGCTTTGAAAGGACAGAGGCAGAAATCACTGTAGATTCTGAGGAATCCCTAAGACTGTGCATTCTCTAGTTTCTGTGAGGCCTGTCAGCTGCTGAGTTGTTTTGTCTCTGGCCTGTGGGACCCAGACGGGCTCCCTGGGCCCTTAACTCTTTCCTCTCTGAAGAATCCTCTCAATGGAATCATTCAGTGTGTTTATGCAGACTTCTCAATGCGGAAGATATGTTTTCTGTGGTGCAAAAGCGTATCTGCAAATCACGTGACAAGCTGGACTCCTGCATGCCATGCCATTGCTATGGGAACCATCCTGATATTAGGATAAACAAATGACTTCATAGACTTTCCCTGAAGTAGCAAACCCCAGAAGCAAACCCCTAGAGGAAGGTGCCAGAGGTCGCTCTGGGGAGCTAATAGCTTTGAGGTGTGTCCCAGGAGACTTTCATTCTGAATTACCACGTGGCATTGAACCATGCTAATTACAAGAGCCAGGTAATGGCCAAAGGGTGTCATTTTTTTTGTTGCTGTTGCAGGTGGGGAAACAGGATTTATCCAAAGGACAGAAAAGCTCCCAGAGTGGGAGGGGACCCAAGGGGCTTGCCAAGGGTGTCATTTAGGTAAAATCCCTTGGTAAGAAATTCTTCTACGATGAAATGATGGAATTCGTTACTCTGCCTACTTTCTGGCTGAAAACACTTTCTGACTAGAGGACACGGGAAATTGGGCCAAGAACCACCATACGGATTTCACTGCATCTGATTTGAACAATGACGGCTGCTAGAAATCCGTCTGAAGGGAGCAGCCACTCAACGCCTGCCCGTGTGCACGCTTCCTTCCACAGAGGGCACTTGGGCAGGCCCGCTGCCTGGGTCCACGCTTCCCCTCCCTGGCTTATTTTTACTTTCTGTTTGAATTGGCCTGGTTCTATTTTGCCCTCCACATCCTCTGCAGTCACCCCCATAGGGCTGCAAGAGTGAAAGTCCAATCTGCCCACGCTTCTCAGAACTCAATGCGGAGACTTGTCAGGAGTCACTTGACGTCAAGGATGACTTTTAAATTCGCCAGCCAGGCGTTCTTGGGGAAGGGTGGACACCTTCCCTTCCCTCTTTAGAGAGCCACCACTGGCTGCTGGAATTTGAAACCCACAGGCTGTGTTTCCAAACTTATTTCAGCACACAGAGGAGGGGAAGGGGCTTGCAGTGTCGATGTTAGTTTATTTTGAATCAACATGATTTGTCTTTCACATTTTCTTCTTATCTTCCCCCAATTTCTTTTTACAGTTTTTTCCCCAGCCCATTGCTCTTGGAAAACATACTTAGAAATTATTTGATTCTTTTACACCTGAACATCGTATATTAGTTACCTCATGTGCTTAGATGAAGTGTACCTCAGATCTCCATAAAATTTTATTTTATTTGAAAGTTTGTTTCCGGCTTGTTTACACTATTAATTTTAAGTCCATGGGAATCTCTCAATTTGCCTCTAGAAGCCATATAATCATTTAATGACATCTTTCCTGACTCCCACTTTCTGAAACAAAGTGACTTTTGAACCATTTCCATCTTCCCTTTCTATTTAACGCACTGCACTCCAATTTTTTTTTCCTTTTTTTTTTTTTTTTTTTTACAGGCCGTCATGGAGTATTTGTTTACCAAATGTTACTTTTCTTGGATCAAATCTATTTTTGAAGAGTGCAAAAGCAAACAACTGCTTGAAGCTGTCAGGCTTAATTTTATTTATGCATGGATAACACAAATAACTTGAAAATGACCTAGCCTGTTTTTCTCAGATTTAGATAGAAAAACTGCTTCCGGGCACTGTTTATGCCAATTTGTTCACGCCAAGTTTCCAGTTTCGGTGCCAACTGGTTTTACAGCCAAGTTGTAAACCTTCGGTAAACATGGCTTATAAAGAAAAGTGCAGCCCAACCTGAACCCTGGCACTAGAGACGGGTGCGCATTTAGCCTGAGAACAGAATTCTCCCAGGAGCAGGAGGGGCACGGCTGGCTGCAAAGTGTTCCTGCCGTCCTGTGGGAAATTCACGGATGCTGATACTTGATCGCCAAAATCCCACGAGGCTCGCTGGGGCAACTGATGTCTATCCTTTACCATCGTGGCCCCGTCCGAAGTGACTACGTGGTTGGACACACAGTGGTTCTTCTAGGGCTCGTTTCTGAGTGGGGCGGGGAGGGAGCCCCGGCACTGCAGGACAGGGTCGTGTGCTGACCTGAGTTCATCAAGGTGCCCATGACAGAGTCAGACATTTCTTTTAAAATCAGTTCAAACATCTCCATTCACGCTGATGTTTCCCTCTTCTCATGGGTTGTGTCCAGCCTGGGTTTGCTTGTTTGTTTGTTTTGTTTTTGCTTTTTCCATTTTTAGAGACAGAGTTTCACTCTGGCCCCCAAACCCAAGTGCAGGGATATGATCCATAGCTCACTGCAGCCTTGATCTCCGGGGTTCTGGTGATCCTTGCACCTCAGCCTCCTGAATAGCTGAGACTACAGGTGTGCGCCACCATACCTGAGTGATTTCCTTTTATTTTATTTTATTTTATTTTATTCTCCCTCTCTCCCTCCCTCCCTTTTCTTTTTTCCCCTTCCTTCCTTCCTTGCTTCCTTCCTTCCTGTAGAGGCAAGGGTCTTACTACATTGCCCAGGCTTGTTTCAAACTCCTGGGCTTAAGTGGTCCTCCTGCCTTGGCTTCCCAGAGCACTGGGGCTATAGGCGTGAGCCACCACACCCTACTCAGCCCACTCTTTGCAAAACCTAAAGGAGATCATCTCCCTGCCTTGTCTGTAGCCCTCTAGTGCTCCCTATTTCCTTGGAGTAAACCCATTCTTCTCACCAGTCCTGCAAGGTTCAGCAGATGCAACCCTTCTGTCTATGAGCTCTTCTCCCTCCACTTTCTACTTGAGTTCTTAAGAGATGCCACCGTCCTTTCTGCTCTGAGAACATCCCACGCCCCTGCTTCCTTGGGACTGCTGCAAGTTTGTTCTGCTGAGAAATCCTTCCTTATCTCTCACTCGGCAGATCCTTCTCGCCATTCATGTCCGACCTCACCTGCCCTGCCTCCAGGAGGCAGCCCCCCAAGACGGCAGGACAAGCCCCCCCCACCTGGCCTTCGCCTGCATCCTGCACCACATTGGTCTCTTCTGAATTACCCGCCAGAAGTCGCAGACTTGCTCAGTGATCTCCGTACTGAATAGAACACAAATTAGATTCCAACATCACTTTATAGGAGCCTGAACACATCCTGTCATTTCGTAGCTGTATTCCTGGGACTGGGGTACACAGAGGGATGCTTGACACACGTTTGTTGAGGAAATGAGCATTTATTAGACCAGCGTCTCCTGTCTCCAGGGCACAGTGCCAGTGTTGGGATGGTGCCATGGATGAGGCCGGGTGGGTGGACCCTGTGCACGCCATCACAGGGGCCCACGCAGTGGTCAGGCCACGACCACACATCCCAGGGCCAGGGCCGAGGGGACTCAGGCTCGGACTCCTGGGGAGGATTTCTCTGCAGGTGCTAAGCCACGGGTGGGTGTCCTGAAGGGAGATGGGGTGAAAGAGCTCCGGGCTGTCCTCATGGTGGCTGTGGCCAGTGTGGTCATGTTTGTGTTCATGTGAGACCCTGTCGTCCCAGGTCAGGTTCGTGGTGTGGCCATGATGAAAATAAGCCCCTGACTCAGAGTCCTGCTGCTTCCAGGTGGTGCTGACTCTGAGGAGGGAGTCCTTTTGCCTAAAAAGTGAGACAGTCTGAGCGCTGGGAGCTTGGAGAACGTCAGTGGCTTTGAAGGACCTCAATTGCCCAAAAGGAAACATTAACAGGCACTTACTTCTTAGGAGGAGGAGGGTGACGTCCACGGCTTCCTGTAGTGCGGACTTTGTTGCACAGTCCTGACTGAGGCTATTTATGACACCCCTGAAGCCTGAATTGGTCCCCAGGGGTCAGACCCAGGTGTGGTCACGGGAGGTGCATTCAGAGTAGTGACTTCACTTGAACCTTAACAAGTGAGGTCCAGTAGGTCATAGTCTATGGAGATACAGCCTGAGACGCACCAAGGCCTCCTGCAGGGCCGAAAGGACGAGAACTCTGTGTCCTGTCGGACTCCTCCCCGGATGCTGGGTGCTGGCCACCCAGAGCTGATCCTAGCCCTGTCAGACACCCTGTCACCTCTTCCAACAGCTGGAGAGCTGCACCGGGAGATGCTCAATTTCCCCAGCACCCTCCTGGGTCTGCCCAGGAGCCCTTCTGAGCAGTGGGCATCCCCACCTCGCACCTCCAAGGGTCAGGATTCACAGGTGTCACCACTGAGTCAGGTCTGTGGTCCCTGGCAGATTCGTGTGGAAGACGAAGCTTAGTGATCTTTCTCACCATCCAAAAGCTTCCCCTTGGAAGGGCAGGGTTGCTTTTTAATCATCTGGCCTACATGATTCCACTGGATGACACTGTCCTCTGTGGACCCTGAGTCTGGTCCGGCTGCAGTCATCCTGGGGGAGGGGGTGAGGGTAGTCAGAGCGCTGCCCACTGCTGCAGGGAGTCTGAGAGCTTCCCTCTCCCTGTTGTGGCGGGATCTCCTTGGTCGGCCCATACCATACAGTGCATGGAAGATGACAGTGAGGAGTGATCAAGGGTGGCTAGGCCAGTGGCTGAGGTCCTCGTGATGTCCTGCAGCCCGGCAGGACAGAGGGAGCTGGGTGTCTGGGGCGCCAGAGGGAGCAAGCCGTTTTTGTCACACCTGATTTCTGCACCGGTGAAGTGCTCGCAAGTTGGATGTCTGCACATCACAGTGTCAGGTTCTGGAAGACACTTTCCTGGGAACGACTTCATGAAGAACCAAGGGAAATGGGATTGAGCGCAGCAGGTAACCCAGCCGGGAGCAGCGGCATGTGGGCCCAGGTGCCGGGGCGTCCTCTGTGGGTGGAGTGGAGGCAAGTAGTTCTGGAGGCCCTGGAGACCAGCTTTCCTGTGGGTACCAGGGGTGTTTGCAAGGTAGCTCATAGGGTCAGTGGCGCGGGGTGTCTCTGAGGCTTTCAGTGGTGTCTCTCAGCTATAGAAAGCATTCCCTCACAGCCCTGATGCTGGCCCATGCACACAGCAGGTGTCTGTGCATATCACAACACACTTTGCTCAACCTCCCTGCCTCCCGTCTTCATGTCTTCATTGAGTTTAGCATCTTTGTCACTGTTCTCCAGCTTTTCAACAAAGCACAAACAGTTTTGTTTCTTAAACATGGAACTGCTGAAAATATTAGAGAACATGCTTGCTTTTTAGGCTTACAAAAATTTTTGCTTGTTATGAGAAACATACACACACAGACACACGAGGGGGCAGGCAAAAAAACAAACAAACCAACCAACCTGGAATTGTCTTTTGGAAGGCAGACCCCGCGTTGTTTAGACTTTCCCTGCTAGGTAAGGGCTCTAGGAAGCCATTGACATTAGGTAATGTTATAAGAGGCTGCGTACAGCTTCAGTGATTTTTTTTGGAGATTCACTGTGTTTGCCCATTTCACGATGGGTGATTTACAAGCACACCTGCCCAGCCCATGCTGAGTGTTCAGCGGTTCTGACCAAAAAACGGCATGACCCCATGCTTCACTCTCCCTATTCGCCGGATCTCGCCCCGAGCGACTTTTGTTGGTTTCCCTGGATTACAAACGTCTTCAAAGGGAAACGTTTTGCCAATGTGGAAGAGGTGAAGCAAAAAGTGGCAGAAGCACTAAAAGACAAAAAAAGTGACAAGTTCAACTATTTTGAGCCATGGAAAAAGCATCTTAGGTGTATTGTGTCAAACGAAGAGTACTTTGAAGATGACTAAGGTTTAAACATGCAAGAATAAATACACAGTTTTTAATAAATAAATTTTGTTTTTGAGGAGTCTCTTCTCTCATAGAATCTCTCCCTTTCTCTCTCTCTCTCTAGATATAATATATATACATACACACACAAACATACACACGCACAATGTAACATTATTCAGTCTTTAAAAAGAATATTTTGCCCATTTGTGACAACATGGATGAATCTGGAGGATATTATGTTAAGTGAAAAAAGCCAGACACAGAAAGCCAGACACCGTGTGATTGCACTCACGTGTGGAATCTAAAAAGCTTGAACTCAGAGAAAGGGAGAGTAGGGTGGAGGCTGTCAGGGGCTGGACAGGGACAGGGTGAAGTGGCGATATTGGCCAAGGGTACAAACTTTCAGCTGTGAGATGAGTAACTTCTAGAGAACAGATGTTCAGCATAGCATCTCTGGTTAATGATACTGTATTGCATACTTGAAATTTGCTGGTTGGGCACAATGCTGCACACCTGTAACTAACCCCGGCCCTTTGGAAGGCCAGGGCGGGAGGATTGCTGGAGCCCAGGAGTTCAAGACCAGCCTGGGAAATATCGTGAGATCTTGTCTCTACAAAATTTTAAAAAATTCATCAGGTACGGTGACATGCACCTGTAGTCCCAGCTAGTTGGGAGGCTGAGATGACAGGATCATCTGAGTCAAAGAGTTCAGGGCTGCAGTGAGCTGTGATTGTGCCACTGCATTTTAGTCTGAGTGATGGAGTGACACCCTGACTCACAATCTCTCTCCCCCCCCATACATATATAAAAATTGGCCAAAGAAGTAGATTTAAGTGTTCTCAACACACACACATACACACACACACGGGATGATAGCTATTAATAAGCTTGATTGTGGCAATCACATCACCATGTATGTATATATAAAAGCACCACCTTCTACAACTTGAATATGTCCTGCTTTTGTCTATTACATCTTAATAAAGCCAAAATTATTTAACAAATAAAATAAGTAAAACACAACAGCTTGTAAGCCCAGCAGAAGAACAGGAGTGCAGGGGATGCTGGTCAGGATGCTCGAGGGCTAAGACAGGACAGCCTGGAGCCAAGGACGCCACCTGATTCTGTGAAGGAGGCTTTAGCATCCATTTGCTGCAGCAGGAGCAATTTCCCAGCTTCCCCGAGAACGATTCTGCCCCATCGGTCCTGGGCCGCCAAGCTGTCGGGGAGCTCCTATGACATCCAGAAGCAAGACAACTTCAAAGAGAGCCCGTGGTCCGTGGCAGCAAAACAGATGCCACTTCACACGCCCTTTGCCGAGAGTCCTGGAGCTTGAAGTCCCCAGGGCCGAGTTGAAAGCGAGTCCCTTTCCTGAGGACGGGAGCCGGAAGGTTCTCCGGAAACCCTGGTGGAAGCTAATCTCTCACAACACCAAATGCTCCCGTTCATCTGGAAAGATTCCGTACATCAATGGCAGCTGAATAAGAAGGACGATCTGATGAACCGATGCCGAGTTCTTTTTTCATATTGACTTTGAAAGGAGTTCACAGCCATGAAGAGGCCGTGCTCTGACTTGAAAGCTTCAGATGCCCAAGAGAGAGCCAAAAGCAGGTCCACGAGGGGTGGTGTGTCATGAACACGCTCGCAAAGACAGGGTGAATGGGTGCCCACGACGTTTAAATGCCACATAAGGGGGAAAAAAAAGAGAGAAAAGAGAAAATCATGCCTTCAAGGCCCAAATCCCAACGCCGTGGAAACACATCAAGTTGAACACAGGTGTGGTGGACCCAGGTTGGCCCCATGTGACGGGCCTGGTTCCCCTTGGTTTCTAGGCCTGCATGTGCCTGCTGCCTCCCCGGCCTTTGCCCAAGGCCCAGAAAACGCCCCCACCAACGCTGCCTCACTCCTGGCACCTTGAACCACCTCAGCCTCCAGAATGTGGAAACGCCTACAGCTGGGTGGGATTCAGGCCCCAGCTGGAGCTGACTTGCTGGGCAGTTGCCAGTATCCTCAGAGCCGCTCAAGATGCCGGCGGCATGGCGGGGTGTAAGGGGGACCACGGGCGGGCTCCCACATGTGCAGGGGTTTGTCTTCTAAAGGAGGGAGACCGGTGGATACCGGGAAAACAGCCAAAAAGGCGGGCGCAGAGCAACAGGGTCTGGACAGTGCTCTGCTCCAGGCGAGAGAGGGGTTGGTGACGCCGGCACGGCGTGATGTCAGAGAAAAAGGGAACAGGGGACTTTAGAATGGGCAAGGTTGCCCACAGACAACCGATGAAGACCAAGAGAGAGAGGGAGGGTCAGGAGGAACTGAATGATCAACCGGCTTGCTAAGCAGGAGCACTGAGCAAGAAGACAGGTGAGGAGAAACCCAGTCATGAAGACGACAGCACAGGTTGGGACCCAGGCCTCATTCCAGGGGACGGGACTTCCGACGACATCCAGGGGAGCCCAGCACAGAGACGAGACAGACTCCAGGTGGCTGCCTTGGAGAAGCCAGGCCCAGGTGGGAAGCAGGAGGGGCCGGCCACGCAGGAGAAAGTCTGGGAGAGAGGAAGGCATGCCGAGGGAGAGGCACGGGCCCACAGAGGGAACGAATGCGGAGAGGTCAAGTGCATTCCGAACAGGTCCTGGCTTTGGAAATGTGATGTGTCTGGCCCTTGGCTGGGAGGACCATTTCCGTGGGGGATCGGCAGAGAGGCCCCCTGGAATGGTGTGGGGGGGGCCTGGACAGGATGGAGGGGATTCCCCGGGGAGGGGAGCAGGGACGTGGGCGGCAGAGCGAAGCCCCCGTGGAGGTCTGTCTCAGTGGGAGTTGAGGCAGAATCACCTTCCTCTGTCGATGGTGGCGATCTGGAGGCTGGAGAGAAGCCCAGCATGCAGAAGGGGATAGATCCCTGCCAGCAAATTCTGGGGGAGTCACAGAGGGCTGGGATGGGCGTAGGGCATGGCGGGGGAATTGGCCTCTGCAAGGAGCAGAGCCACTCCGTTGTGGTAGTTGCAGGTGGAGAGTGGGCGGGGATGCCCTGGGCTGATGATTCTGGACTGGAAACACAGGATGTTCCTAGACGCTCTGTCTTCCGGGGCTGCAAGAGGCAGGCTTGCCAGCCGAGTGCGTGCATGTGTCGGGAAGTGGCCCTGGAGAAACTTCCCGGGGAAGGAAGGCAGCCGTGGTGTGGGGACCACAGGGCGCAGTGTGTGCCCTCCTGAGACTGAGACGTAGACTCCCAGCGAGGGGGTCGTCGGGGTCGCATGTCTCCTTGGGCCTAAACCACCACTGAGCAGAAGGAAGGAGCGGCTGGGGGGCTGCAGGTGGGGTTTGGACCGGAGCTGGGGTTTGCCAGGTGATTTCACCCGGGGCAGGGGGGGAGTAGGGTGGCACAGCAGCCAGGATTAAGCTCCGCGCTGGGTGACAAAGACAAAAGCCACAGTAGTTTCGATGACACCGAAGGGTAGTGCTGACTTTATTGTTTCTTGCTTAAAACCCAGGAGGCCGGTGACTGACACCTAGCAGGGCGGCTCCACTCCGTGAGGTGGCGAGACTCCCATACTCTGCCGTCCCTCAGGTGTGGCTCTCATCCTCGTGGTCCAAAGAGGCATCCGGTCATCGCAGCCATGTTCCCAGCATCGGGGTGAGAAGAGACACGAAAAGAAAGTGGGAAAGACGCATTTTTAGAGTTTGAGAGACACTCCTGGGGGTTGTCCCACGGCGCTTCACGTACAAGAGGGGACCCAACAAAACCCAGAATTTGTTTACAAAAAATTGTGTATTTATTCTTATGTGTTTAAACTTTAGTCACCTTCAAAGCACGCTCCACGTCATGCGATGCACCTATCAAAATGCTTTTTCCACTGCTCAAAATAGATTTTGAGCTCGTCCATTGGGTGTCTTTTAGTACTTCTGCCATTTTTTGTTTCATCTCTTCTACCTCAGCAAAGCGATTCCCTTTGAGGACTTTTTTCATCTGAGGAAACAAAAAGTCACTCGGGGTGAGATCAGCTGAACAGGGAGGGTGGGAGAGTGAGGGTCATGCTGTTTTTGGGCAAAAACTGCTGAATACTCAGTGCATGGGCAGGAGCGCTGGTAAATCACCCATCATGAAATGGGAAACCGTGCTGAAAGAATCTCAAAAAAAAAAAAAAATCACCACCTCACTGAAGCCTCACACAGCCTCTCACAGCAATGCTAGCTGGTACACTGATGCTGAAGTTCCCTTGAACACGAATTACCTAGCCTGTACTACAAGGGTCCCTGTACTACAAGGGTCCCACCCTCCAAAAGATGATTCTGGGTCCTTCGAGCCCTCTCTGGTACTTTGCTTTAGAATAGAGCATCTATTCTGAGCTGATACACATGTCCAGATAAAGTCGAGGTTCTATATTCTGGGGACATCAGGAGCGAGGCCAGGAGGCAGGCTGGGAGGGGAACTATCCATCTCTTTGGAAAGATGATCATGGGTGAAGACCAAGCACTAGGCCTATGGGTTGAGGCCTTGGGAAGACCAGATCTTGCGTGTGTGCAGGACTCTAAGAGAAGATAATTCGAGGGCCTGGCCTGGGGCCTGCAAAACTGACATTCTGGCAGTGGCGTTTTGAGTCTCAGAAGGGAAGTTGTTGGAGGCCAAGAGGCCCATGTGCCCTGGCATGACTCGCTGTGCGCCCAGAGTGGAGGGCACATACGAGGAGCCTTTTCTCAAAGCTGCCCCTGGCTTTCAGAGTGGAAAACGGTTCATCTCCATTGACACCCACCTAAGAGCTCTGAAGAAACTGCAATCCTACACCCAGTCCCTCCGCCAGCACACGTTTATGTGTCCTAAATGTTCTGCTAATCCCTGGACATCAGTTCGCAGGAGACCCCCTCTGACTAGTTAAGGGACATCGCTCGTGAAACAGTTGTGGCCAGCCTTGTTCCCCAGTGAGCATCAAAGCTGTTGTTTACCATGGTTGCCACGTCAACTGATTTTGAAGCTAAACATCCAGTTCATTTCTCTTGATATCCAAAGGCAAACTGTAAATAAATGCATTTGGACTCCCCTGTGCAGACAGCCACTTCTGCTAATTGATTGAGTCACCCGGATGTCCTTGGGTTTTAGTATCTCCCTGTTGACTGGTGGTTTATGTGAATATCTGAGTCACAGGATGGAACAGATGGGTGTGTGGTTTTCATTTGACAATTGATATGTGTGGTGTTTCACTCACTGCAGGGCTTTTCATCCGGCACATTATTTAGGCAAAGGTTTCTGAGCAGCTCTCCACTGCAAAAGATCCACGTATGCTCGTTCCTAAGTGGGCTCTAAACATTGGGCATGGAAGCACAGAGGCAGGAATAGCTAACCTGGGCTCTGCTCACGTGGGGAGGAAGGGACCAGGGACACACAAGCACCCACTGGGTGCCATGCCCACCGCCAGGGGAGAGAGGGCCCGCTGGAAGACCAGACCTCACCTGCACGCACCTTACTTATGTGCAAACCCACCCGTGGACCCCCACCGCCCTCACCCTTCACTGAACAGCTGTGTACGGCCGTGGGCTTCAGTGACGAACCCTGAACGTCAGGGCAAGTTTCTTCCATATTTACTGATGACACTGATGCCGAGCCCTGCAACCACTGTAGCTCCTTTCTCTGGAGAGAACAAGGCTCGCATGCAAAACAAGTCGCCCCTGAGTGGAGATGATGCCAGTCAAACCAGGGCTGCTCTATGACCATGGGGACTGAAGGCCATTTGGTCCGATTTCTGTTTTGCTTTATCTGAGACGGTTCTGCTTCGAGTCTCCCAGGGCTGGTATCTTGTCAGCTCTTTGTTTAAAGGCATGACATCGTATTGGCAAATTCACGTTGTGGGTTTTAAAGGAGAGCTTTAAAAGGGACTGAAGTCGAGGCTAGTAGACTGCAAGATCATGGCATATAATATACTTGAATAGGGTGGAGCAAAGCAGAAAATATCGGAAAATATGGCTCGCAATATGGGTAAGAGAAGCTCTAGAAGATGACGGGGGAGCCCACATTCTCCCCGGCAGAGGACCAGGGCGGGGTGTGCAGGAGTCGCTGCTGTGTATAGGTCTCAGTCCCGTTCTGTTGGCAACCTGGAGATCTCCTTCTTTCCTTTCCTCCTTTCTTCGTTTGTTCTTCCTTCCGTTCCCTCGTTTTTTACTTTCATTCTTTCTCTGTTCTTATATTTATCTCTCCCTCCCTCCCCTCCCTTTCTCTCTCTTTCCTTCTTTTGTTATGAGTCACAGTAAAAACAGCAACAACAACAGAGATTAAAACACTCCATTGTAGACCAAACCTCAGATGTTAGATAGAGGCGGAACAGGAAAATAATTGCGACATTTTTATCTCCCAATTCTAAAGAAGCTCTGTAATCTCTGGAAAGCAGGAAATGCAGTTTCGAGTAAACATTCTTTCATTTAATTAGGAAAAATGAACGAGCAAGCCTGAGTTTCCTCGTGTGAGCTCTACTGCCTCTGCAGAACGCTGTCTTCGTTCTTTTAAAAATCACTTTACAGCAGTATGCCCCTCCCCCAAATAGAATAAAATTCCCTTTGCCCGAGTCTAATAATGTGCTTGAGCCAAATGTACTGACCTGCAAAGCGAACCAGACCCAGAACAGAATTCGGAAGCCACAGAGAGAGCCTCTTATCCGTGGAGACGTCACACAAACCCTTATTCAGCAACTGGTGCCCAAGACGGGGCTAGAGACCAAACCGAACACATGTAGGTAGAGGCCTGTCCTTGTGGAGTCTGAAGTCTAGGGGGAAGAAAATATGAATATGGAATTAGAAAAATAAATGTCCTGGGCCAGCTGGAATGGGGGCAGGGGGCGTGTGTCGGGCAGGGTGTGTGGGAACCATCCATATCTTCTGTTCACTTTTGCTGTAAACCTCAAACAAAAAAGCAACAGGAAAACCAAACAAAGCATGAGAGTATAATCCTGGAAACGCAGCTGACAGGGAGAGAGACCCAGTGCCGCTGGCGGGTGTCTGTGGGGGGGACCAAGTCCTCGCCAGTGGAGACTGAGGCCCCAGCAAGCAGCCAGCACTGAGCAGTGGGAGGGTCCGTGCTGTGGCCGAGGGAGAGTGTCCCCAGAGCCAGAGCAGGAGAACGTAGGGCTTGGCGCCCTTGATGATGACCGGGAGGCCGGGGTGGGGGGCTGGGATGCAGACAGACAGTGAGAGAGGCTCCTTGCCGGGGAGGATGTGGAAGGGAAGCCCCGTGAGAGGGGAGGGGAGGAGAGGGAAGACCTGTGAGAAGGGAGGCCAGAGGAGGGAA
>NW_007258098.1:149271-276286 GCF_000164805.1 Carlito syrichta | reverse complement strand
CTCTCCGCACCCCAGGGCCTCTGTCCCTCTCCTGCGACAGCCACCAGCACCCAGCAGGACCGACTCTGCCGACTGCCACCACCTGTGGGCTTTGCCTGGAGGACGGGATGATGTCTGCAGCCACCCAGGGGATTTCAAAGACGGCGTCCGGGAAACAGACGCCAGGCGTGCTCACGTGGGCACGGGCAGCTCCATCTCCTGCAGTACGGACTTTCCTTTCGACGGGTTATTTTGGCCTCACAGTGGAATATTCTGGAGGTGTCAAAAAAGAAAGTATACACATTCTGAGAGATGTTCACCGTCATCAGAAGTGTCTGGAGACTGATGGCGGCCACTCTGAGCACCTCTTGTAATGGCGGAAGTCAAACGTGACTTGGATACATCATTTGTTATTGTTATTGATATATATATATATATATATAGAGAGAGAGAGAGAGAGAGAGAGAGAGTTACCATTTTAACACCATTTTTCCTTTCTTAAAATGTACACTTTTGGGGGCAGCCACTGTAGCTTGGAGAAAGGCAGACGGCAAAGGTCTTCCTCACCCTGAAACCCCACGGTGCTTGCCCTGCCCAGGACTGGAGGGGGGCGTTCCTCGGGCTCTCTGCGACCTCCTTCCTCCTTTGTGACCCAGGATGCGCCTGACACCGTCTCCGCTGCGTTTACCGTGAAGGGTGACCTCAGTCGTCTGTGTACAATGCTGGGGGGTGAGTGCCCGGCGGGATGCAGCCACCCCGCGCCCTTCAAGGCCACGGAGATGGACCAACGCTGTCTTCGGCGTCCTTGTTTCCCAAGCACTTGTGCCATAATGCGGTTCCAGACGTCTGTCGAATATGAGTATCATTCAGAACATAAACATGTAGCAAAAGGCACCATAACGATTGCATGGGAGTCTCATTTTAAGAAAAACACGTCAAAAATGCTCTTAAATGCTGAAAGGCGCTTTTGCAGGTAAGGAACAGCTCGACGCATCTAACTGGTATTTTTGAATTGCTGTAAAACCACTTGGTTTATAATTTTTCCTTCATCTGATGGCGGTGACTCTTATAATTGCTGTTGCTTCTGCCTGGAGTATAAAATTAAACACCTTTTTGCACAAAAAGCCTCCAGCTGTTTTTCCGCTCAGATAATATGGGGTGATTTTTAAAAGACCCAGACGCACAAAATGCTCTCTCTTTTTAATGCGGCAGGAGGAGATCTTCAGAAAGAATGAACCAAACGCCAAATGAAAGAACCTTTCCGACGCTGGAAGCAGACGGAACATAGATGAACTCTGCCAGGCTGGTGGGCTTCTTTCTGATTAGACGACTGGATTTTATTTTGGGATTTTTTTCCCTTTTCCCCATATCCGTTTTTGTTTCTTAGAAAAAGGAAAAGGGTTAGCTGCCTCTAGGGCACGGCATTCTGACTCCAACAGAGAAACCTGAAATCTAGGCCAGGGAGAAAACCAGGCTTTTATCCCCTCCGCCGCTCACAGTGTGAGACCTTGGCGCAAGCTACATGCCTCCTTCTGACCCAGACCTTGCGGGGTGGGCTCCGGCTCCGGCTCTGTGGTGGGGCTGGGCTCTGGGCTTGGGGGGACCTCATTATCGTGTCATCCTCTGAACTCACCCTTCCATCTGCTCCTGGGGGATCCTTCTGCCCTTGCGTTTTGACACTTCTGGGGAGGGTCCCCTGAAGCTTTCACGAATCCCAGAGGGGCTGGCGATTGGATCTGGAACAAGATCAAGAAGCCAGTGAGCAACACAAGATCAGGAGGCTTTGAAAGTCACTTCGTGGGCTTCTATTCTGGGGAGAGAATAAACTTTGGGATATTTGGAGAGTTTAATCTTTTGCAAATGGAAGGAACGAAGGTACAGGTTTACTGTTGAATCTAAGGAGTGCCCCGATATTCCACTGTAGCTGTGACCCCAGTGGAACGGGCCTTGTAGAGGAGGGGAGTGATGCTGTTTATTATAAAATATTGGCTGGGTATAGTGACTCATGTCTGTAATCCCAGAGATTTGGGAGGCTGAAGTAGGAGGATCGCTTGAACCCAGGAGTTCTTTCAAGACCAGACTGGGCAACATAGTGAGACCCCTATCTTTATAAAAAAATTTAAAAATAGCCAGGCTTGATGGCTCTCGCTTGTAGTCTCAGCTACTTGGAAGGCTGAGACAGGAAGATTGCTTGAGTCTAAGAGTTATTTTGAGACCAGACTGGGCAACATAGTGATACTCCATCCCTACCAAAAGTAAAATTAAATATTAGCGAGGCATGGTGGTTCATGCCTGTAGTTCCAGTCACTTGGGAGGCTGAGGTGGAAGGATTACTTGAACCCAGGAGTTCAAGGCTGCGGTGAGCTATGATTACGCCACTGCACTCTGGCCTGGGTGACAGAGCAAGACTCTATGCCTAAAGAAACAACTAAATAAATGAAAGAAAGTACCTTGTAAAGTGAGTAGGAGATTCTTTTTATTTTTTATTTGGCATCTCACTCTGTCACCCAGGCTGGAGTGCAGAGATACACTCATGGGCGATCCTTCGGCCTCAGCCTTCCAAGTAGCTGGAACTACAGAAATGCACTACCACACCCGCAGATTTTTTTTTTCTTGAGTCGAGGTCTCTCTCTCTCTCTTCCAGGATGGAGTGCAGTGGCACGATCTCTCCGCCTCAGCTACCTAAGCTCAAGTGATCTGCCTGCCTCAGCCTTCTAAGTAGCTAGAACCACAGGCGTGCACCACTACGCCCAGCTAATTTTTTGATTTATTGTAGAGATGACACCTCACCAAGTTACCCAGGCTTGTCTCGAACCTGTGGCCTCCTGCAATCTTCTTGCCTCTGTCTCCCAAAGTGCTGGGATGACAGGCGTGAGCCACCGTGCCCGGCAGGAGATTCTAAAGCTCGTGTAAGGAGCCCTTCAGTTCAGGCTGGGTTGTGCCATCCCGTCCACGCAGCCTCTGCAGAGCGGGCTCAAGAGAGCCTCCGGTCCTCTGCCCATGACCTCCACAGGGGCTCCGCAGGCCTCCTTCCTGTGACTGTCCCTGTGGATCAGCAGGGCCCACAGACACCTCCTTCTTCTCGCTTCACTCCCGCGTCATCCTCTCCTGCTCCTCTTCTCTCCCTCCCCAAGGCTTTCTCCCTCAGCTCTTCCCAGGTTGGCTGACTCTGCCATCATGGACACATCTGCCGGAGTGGCGGGGTGGGGGAGCAGGGAGGGGAGACATCTCCCGGGCAAGGTGGGCACTCTCACTACACCCCAGAAGTTGGTTTGTGCTAAAGTATCGCCTTCTCTTTACCAGCCTTGAGTGGTTCTGCAGATGGGCCCCCACGTCAACTGTTTAAAAGCCTTGCTTGGGTGTGCCCTGAGCCTCAAGAAGGGAAAGGCTCCCGGGAGGGAGACGAGGCGCTGTGGTGGTGGAGGTGGTGAGAAGATTCTACTCCGTCACGCAGAGTTCAAGGATGTTGTACTGAGACAGCCCCCTGCTCGTGTCCAAGTTGACCCATGGATTCTCACCAAGCATGTTTGTTTTCTGTTTTGAAGCTATTCGAGCACGGCAAGCCTTATGAATATGAGGCCCAGTGCTAGACGCATGACACTAACTTGGGCTGTGTCATTCTTGACATAACGGACATTTCAGTAAGACAGAAACACACGAAGACAAGGATTTAGGGAGAAATGTAATAGATGCTATAAAGACATTTATAAAGTCCACAAAGCTGGATGCAGATATCTGCTGTCTCTCATGCCAGAGGAATTCTAATCATTAAGACTAATTTTATTATCAACTGAGGCTAATGACTGGGGTGAATACATCCTTTGCCTCCTCAAATATCTTGTGTTCTTTTTTTTTTTTTTGAGTTGGAGTCTCACTCTGTCGCCCAGACTGGAGTGCAGTGGCCGCTCCTGGCCACTGCAGCCTCGACCTGCTGGGCTCTGGCAATCCTTCCTCCTCAGCCTTCCAAGTAGCTGGAACTACAGGCGCGCGCTACCATGCCCGGCTGATTTTTTGATTTATTGTAGAGATGAGGTCTCGCCAAGTTGCCCGGGCGGGTCTTGGACCTGCGGGCTCAGGCAATCCACTCACCTCAGCCTCCCAAAGCACTGGGATTACAGGCTGAGTCACTGAGCCCTGTTTCTTGTGTTCTTAAAAAATTGAATATTCTTAGCCTTTAGAGTAGGTAGTTTTGAATCCTGGGTCAATCACCTACTGGTCTGATAGACATAATCAATTTACTTAAACTCTGTGCTGCAATTTACTTTTCTGCAAAACATGGGTAATAAAAAATACTTAGTTACTTAAGACTTGAAAAGAGCTTAAATTTGAACCTCCAGCCAAACGTCATAAACTTTAACTCTGTTACTCTGCTGTGGTGGTTCTTATGATCGCCATCAGTATGACTGCATTGCCTGTCGTTCTTTCTCATGTAAAATTCATGCCTGCGTTTAGATGGGTTGGCACATTAGGCTCCAAAACTGCCTTGGCAAGACCAGTTTTGCATGATCCCACGGCACCGTTGGAAAGGTTGCCTGGTCTGCTTCCAAGCAGATGGCAACTTAACAGGCAAATGAGACTGATAGGCCACAAAGTCACGGTCAGGAAAGTAACAGACCATTCTCGTTTGAGATTCCAGAAATATTTACCAAGAAATGATGACTTTTGGTAATTAAAAAAAAAAACTTCTCAGAAGACAAATTCAGCACATGCAAACAATACCAACAACTGGGTCAAAATATTGATCTTGAAATCCACATCAAAAATTCCAGGTTTAATGTGAGTCGATTCTAATTGGCTAAATAAAGCATGGATACAGTTATTGTTGAAGTCTATCCTGCGGTATGCCATGAAGAATGGGTACCAAATATAGACAAGTGTTGAATACACACACACACACACACACACCCCTTCCCCATCTCTGTTTTATGATTAGGGTAGAGATTCAAAGTGATTCTGTGTTTATGTAAGAATCTCTGCCACAGTGTTCTCATGTCTTATTTTAAAATAGTAACGGTATTTTTCTAGTTTGCTCTAAGTGTAGAGTACTGTGATTATCCTTGGAGAAATATCAAGGCACATTGCAATAAATGAGAGGGTTAGAGTACACATATCATCAATGGGAAATAATGGTAATAGAATTAAGGAAAAGGAAAATGTGCAAATGTGAGAGGAAAGAATTTTCTCCTCACTCAGCGATGTTCTGGTTATCCATGGGCATGCAACAAACCATCCCACGACGTAGTAGTTTAAAAGAATGAAACAAAAATATACATTCAGTAAAGAGATGTGTGAGCATATTGCTCATAAACTTGCGGTTGGGGCAAGACTTGGTGTGGAAGGCTTGCCTTTTCGCATGGCCTGAAGCGGGATGGCTCGATGGGGTGGGCGCATCTGTTTCCAAGATGGCATGCCCCCAGGGCAGACCAAGGAGCTGGCTGTGGGCTGGCAGCTTGGGCAGGGCCAAGGGCAACAGCCTTGGTTCCTCTCCATATGGGCCATGTCAAAGGCTACTTGGTCTTCTTCCTAGCATGGTGTCTGGGTTCCAAGCTTCCCAAGAGAGAGGTTGGGAAAGTTGCCAGTTCCTTAAGAGCTGGGCCAGCAGCAGAAGCAATGCCACTCCCATCACATTTTCTTGGTCCGCCAGTCCTGGAGCCCAGTGACAAGGAGAGGGGACATAGACCTTACGTCTCAGTGGAAGTACAATGAATTAGTGCTTTTTTTTTAACAAACTATTTCTCTAGTCACAAATTATTTACATTCCTCACACATGCAAAATAGACTCACTTGCCTGCAAGACTTCCAAGGGTCTCATCCCACGACTGCATCTAGACCGAATTTCAGGGTCAAGGACTGATCACCAGAATCAGGTCCAGGCATGGAGGCAGCTCCCCAAACGAGGCTGTTTAGGGACCGAGGACAGCTCCTCTCGGTCTGGCATCCTGTGAGCACAAGAGACAAGGCTTCTTCCCCCACGTGTCAACACACAATGTGGGAACAGACACAGAGCGCCGCTGTAGAGCCCCCTGTCCAGGGGAAAAGGCACACAGTCACCACTTCATCATGGAGCTGAAATCCATGGGGGGATTGCCATTCCTTGGTGGGGTCCCCGTACTTTGGGAGGCTGGGGAAGGAGCATAGCTTGAGCCCAAAAGTTCAAGACCAGTCTAGACAATATAGAGAGACCTTGTCTCTACAAAAAAAGTAGCTGGGCATGGTGGCGTGTGTGTAGTTCCTGCTACGCAGGAAGGTGTTTTCTGTACCACACTTGGCTCTACCCTTTGGACTTCTGGTGTCGCCATCCAGATCTTCCTTTCTTTTCCATCAAAACAACAACAACAAAAATCCTGAATTTGCAGCCAAGTGTCCTCCTTAGTCTATTTCTGCCCCAAAATATGAAGGGCCAAATGGCCTTACCTTTGAATCATCTCTTTCCCTTTCAGTCCAAAGTAGTGATGTTTCTACCAGAATTTTTTTTTTAACTTTGTAGATTTTCTGGGAATCTTACTTGGATTTCCACTCTTAGACAAAAGCTACAACCACACAATAGCTTTTTCATACACCCTTCTTTCCCTTAAGAAGTCAAAGACGCCTGTACCAAGACCTGAGACTTCCACTCACAGAGTCGGGGAGGCCCCTCGTGTTTTCAGGATCACTTAGGTAAGGCTCTTCAGGATGTGACTAACACACTTCTTGAGACCTGTGTAGCTTCTACCGGATGCTACTCCTAAGCCAATGTCCCTTGGTTTAGGCATTTGTTAGGACAGCACCCTGCTTTCAGCTGCCAAGTTCTGTCTGGTTACCTGTGATGAATAACAAACCACCCCAAAACTTAATGGCTGAAAACAAGAAAAACAATGCATTTTGTTCCTGGAAGGGTGATCTAGGCAGGGTTGGAGGGACAGGCTTGGCAGCGCTGCAGGTTGTCGAAAGTGACCCAGGAGGACCGGCTTCCGAGATGGGCACTAACATGGCAGGCAGGTTGGTGCCAGATGCCAGCTGAGAGGTCACCTACACGGGGGTTTTGGCTCCCTCCCCCTAGGGTCCCAATGTGGGCTTTTGGACTCTCTTGAAAGAGAAGGAGAATAAAGTGATGGATTCTCAGCATCTGGACCCAGAAGCTGACAGTTTCCTTTCTGCCAAGTCTATTGGTCACGCAGTCTCAGAGTTCAGATTCAAGGGGGAGGACATGGCCACAACTTCTGACCGAAGAGGTCTTAAGGAATTTGGGAGCTACGTCTTCAAACCAATTTTATATTTAAAAAATGCCACACATTTAAACAATCATGCTCATTAAATTTGAGAGCACGATGTTGTCAAGAATAGGGAAATCAATCAACATTTTCAAAAAAGTCCCTTTAAACTGTCATGTTATTTCTTTCAAAGAAAAAAGTATACATCAGAGGCATAAGCATTAAATCTACTAACCCATCTACAAATTTCACCATTCTATGGCAATGGCCTCCTTTACAGACATGCATATTTAAAATATTTAACCCAAGCTAGGGGCCAAGTCCATGTTTTTGTTTTCTAAACTTAAACTAGAATAGATCTTAGGCCATGACTTTCGACACCTGGAGCATATTTTATCCATATTCTTCCCACAGTTTCATGATCCATAACTTAACCCAGTGAGCTTAAGGTGCTCATTTTAGCCAATTATTTATTTATTTGCTTGTTTATTTATTTTAAAGATGTGGGTTACAAGTCAGGATTAGGTGTACAAGTGAACAAGGTACAGGTTAACCAGTAATTCATAAATAACTTTAGCTTATTAAAAACGATACATTCTCAAAATAAATGAACCCTGCAGGTTCAAACACCCAAAGAAACGGCTTTCAGGAGTCGGATCTGACATGTGAAGGAGTTGAGTTTTAATTCACGTCTAATTTGTCCTTGCATTGGAAATCATTTGCTCGTCTTTATTTCCTGGATGTGCGGCTCTATAAAGATGCCAGGGCCACTCTTCACCTTTCTGCCAGAGGTCTTTAAGTCATTTCAGAAGCGTATTTTGTTCCTGACTTTGTAAATGCAGCCAGGGAGACAAAGAAGCCTTCAGTCGATCACTCAAGGATACCCCACGGCTGGGCGGCAACAGCGTGGGTGGGCGAGCGGCCCACACTCCTAAAGAGGCCTCTCTTCCAACTGCCAGGCTCCGCCCCCTCATCCACACTGCACTTTTAGAAAGCAATGGGTATTGTTACCCGAACTGATATAGACTGAGCGACAAGCCCATAACGTGTGAAATTCACTCTCTCGGCAATCTAGCACCAGATTTCCCTCCAAATTAAGAATAATCCAGGCCGTGTGTGGGGGCTTACCCTGTAATCCTAGCATTTTGGGAAGCCGAGGCGGGAGAATCACTTGAGCCTAGGAGTTTAAGACCAGCCTGGGCCATATAGGGAGACCTCATCTCTACAAAAATTAAACAAAAAAAATTAGATGTGTGTGGCAGCGCATGCCTGTAGTACCAGCTACTTAGGAGGCTGAGGCAAGAGGATTGCCTGAACTCAGGAGGTCGAGGCTCCAGTGAGCTGTGATCGTGCCACTGTACTCCAGTCTGAGTGACAGGATGAGACCCTGACTCGAAAAAAAGAAAAGAATAATTCAGACAATGAATACTATTTTTTGGCATTTTGTTGTCCAAATCAAGGTAGCTCCATCTTTCTGTACAAATTTTGCCCAGGTTTAGTGGTTCAAGCGGGAACCGAGCACTTTCGGAGGCATGGGCAAGAGGATTGCCTGAGCCCAGGGATTTGAGACCAGCCTGAGCAACTTGACGAGACTTCGTCTCCACAATAAATCAAAAAATGAACCATGCATGTTGATGTGGGCCTGTGGTTACAGCTACTTGGAAGGCTGAGGCCGAAGGATCGCCTGCACCTAGCTGATTGATGCTGGAGTGGCTATGAGTGTGCCACTGCATTCCTGCCTGGGTGCCAGAGTGAGACTCCGACTCAAAGGGAAAAAAAGTAAAACAAAACAAAACAAAATTATTAGCAGGTTGTGAGCAAGGCTTAAAGGTTTTCCTCTTATGAAACTCATTCTACAGCATTATCTGTGCCCAAGGACTCAGAGTAACTTCTATATTGATATTCATCATCTCTTTTTATAATTAGAACATACCGAGTTTTCTATGACAGAATTTAACCAGAATAGCACAGTTGTGGATCACAAAAACTAGATACAAAATATATTTCTCATTCACTCTGGAACTCTATCTCAGAACTGAATAGTGTTTGGGGTCTCTGGGACCCTTATAAATAATTGAAACAGTAAAGGAAGATGCAGTCATCCCTATACAGATACTTGTGTCTTCGCAGCTAACCTTGGCAGTGCAAAGACCCTGTTGCCCCTGGAGCCGAGCGTGCAATGTCCTCACTGCACATTCAGGAAGGCCACAGAGGCGGCAGGTGACTGTTTGAGAAGTCCAGTTACTGTCCTTTAGAGGTCGAAGCGCATGGCAAAAAATTGCTCAGTGCTGACGTCTGCGTTGCACCCACACACGTGACTTTGAGATGACAATTGTCATGCCAGTATTTCCTGACCTTTTGATATTTTAAACTAGGTCATTCAGGTTTTTTCTGAAAACTTCACTTCACTTCAATATCCACCCCCTTTTAAAAGTCATCTTTACTATATTTCCTCATATTGTCCTTAGACTTGGCATTTTACAACAAAATGACGTTGTTCTCCCTTTCATATCGTAAACAATATTTCAGCAAACACTGTGGGGAAACATATTTTTCATTAAATATAACATACAAGAGTAGTCAAGAGTGACACAGAAGCAACGAGCTGTACCATTAACATTAATGAAATAAAGCCCTAGGAATATGGAATGCTGGCTTGCAAGGGGAAAGTGATTCAGGCCTGAGTTGCTTCTGGAAACTTCTGGGCCTCCCCTCCTTTTTCAGGACGCATAGTGCCACACCCACGAGGACAATCATAGGGGTCTTGACTTGGAGAGTCAAGAGTGAGTCTGCGCCCTACAAGCCATCTCATGAACTAGGACACCTAACCTTCATTGAGCCAGTCGGCTTTGACAAAAAGTGCAGAAATACATTTTTGTTAATCCATGCCACACCCCTCCACGGTGGGAACTGTTGTTATCAGCACCATTCCACAAGTGAGGGAGTTGAGACCAGAGAGGTCATTAAGCCCATGAATGAAGCACAGCTTCCTCTGGGAGATGCCCGCCTCAGAGCCCGTGTTCTTAGCCACTGAGTGACTCTGACCCTTACCATTTTGCCTTCATGTGCGCATGTATCTTTCTGAGGAGTGCGGTCCTGTGGCATTCGTGATATTGTGCTCTGCTGTGGTGATCAGAGGCCACTGGTGTGGATTCAGGAGGGAGGTGACTGAAAAGTGCTGAGACCCCCAGTTGTCCCCAGACATCTGCACAATCTCCAGTGTGCCCTGGTTTGTATTTCAGGAGCTGGACAGGGGTCCCGACTGGAAACAAAAACAAAAACAAAAATGTCCCATCACCTTAAAAGATATCCTCTTCCCTTCTCATTTCATGTCACAAGCAAGTAGAGGAAATGATAAATTTGTCTCCCACAAAAGTAATAAAAATCGTGGGTGGGTATCTATGAACAACACTTTATTTATGTGCAAACCAGTTCTTGTTACATTTTGAACATTAAGAAATTCAAGATGTCTTGGAAATGCTTGGAAGTCCAAGAAGTTTGGAAGTCAGAGATCCTTGAAGCCCCTGTCCTCACACAGCCACTTAGTCGACGGCCCTGGACCCAGCATCCGGTCTCTGGTCACAATCCCTCCCAAATGGAGGCAACTGTTCAGGAAAGCGCCCTGCCTCATGCGGGAAAGGTCGTCTTTCTGCTGCGAAGGGTGTGCTTCAACTTGTGGGAGCTCTGCCCTCTGCAGTGGGCTCTGTGTGTGAGGAAAGGGCTTCGGGTGTCAGGGAGAGAATTCCAGGGCACGTGTCTGTGCTTCCTCCAGCTTTTGGATGGATTTATTTTTCTTTAAAATAGAGACAAGGTGTTGCTCTGTCAAGGCTGGAGCGCAGTGGCACGATCATGGCTCACAGCTGGCTCAAGTGATCCTCACACCTCAGCCTCCCAAGTAACTGGGACAACAGGTGCACACCACAATGCCTGGCTAATTTAATTTTTTTTAAGGCAGGGGTTTTGCCATGTTGCCCAGGCTGGTTTCTACCTCCCGGCCTCAAGCAATTCTCACTCCTCAGCCTCCCAAAGTGCTGGGATTACAGACATGGACTGCTGAGTTTGACCTCAAATTATTTTTATCTCATACCACGAGTCTCTGTTAGAATAACGTACTAGTTGTGACAATTGACTTCTCAGCTCCTTTAAAAAATGTCATCTGAAAGATGATGAAAGTATCTGTTGGGACATCAAGATGTGTACACATTTCCTCTGTTTTGCTTTAATTTTACCTTTAGTCATTCAGGACTTTCATCAACATTCCTGTCAGCACTGCAATAGGTTTTGAGCCTTTTCTTAGATATCTAAGCAGTACATTGTAACCTCGACCTGTGCCAACAACTTATAATGGGAGGAATCCAGCTGCATAATGTTTCCTTGTCCTCTGAGAAGTGATCTTGTCACTAGAGCACTGGTAAGACCAGTGTCTTTGTAAGTTCCTCTAATTCAGACATTTTACCAGCTCACTCTTTGCACCTGGTCCAGAAGGGATGGGGTAGGGGGGTGTTTATTCAATTTAGTCAAAGTGCATAAAGTTTTAGTTGTACCTTTCCTTGCTAAACCCCTTTCTAGGAAATCCAGCTTGAAATTTCTGTCTCTATGCTGAATTTCTGGCCCAAATTGTCATCAGAATAAAGGGTTTTATCTATCTGAGTAGTGTATTCTAGATTTTAAAAAAAAGCACGCCAAATGAAAAAATTGAATAGCTACTCCAGTAAAAATTTCCCAATTATCACTGTTATGTCTGGGCAATGATATGCTAAATATAGAAAGTAAACTATCAATCACTAAACACAAAAATGAGCACTTTCCCTTGAGAGCTAGTGATCAAAGCCAGAGCCATGAGAGGTGGAAAGTCTCAGGCCACGCCAGTGATATTAGACAAAAGATCAAGTTATGTGATCTTTTCTCAGATGCAACTTAAGTTTGGCATGTACTCTTGCCCCCTTGAAGAAGCAAATTCTCTGTTCAATACACTAGATTCTTCTAGCAGTAAAACCTCTAAAAATTTTGCCTTCCACCTTCTAAACAAATCTCACAAGATGAACTGCATCCCATTCCAATGGGAAACACAATTGTGTGCCCATCTCACCACACCTAGAGCGAGATCTGTTCTGTCCCTGGACAGAGTAGACATGAGTGGTGAGTGTCCAGTATCATAGAGAAGTGAACACCGGCGGATGGACATGAAGGAAGAAAACTATTCCAGACACATCTGGGAGAGGGCAGAGATTCCCTGATGGAAACATACATCACCTTTCTAAAAAAAAACAAACATGCTGCTGAATTGACCAGGGACATGGGGGGTGGGGGAGAGTGTTCTGCTCCAGTTCAAGGGCTACAACATTCTATACAAGCTGTACTCTCCAGGGACGCAGGCTACAGAGCACACATGGAGGCCTGTTTTAGCGTGGGGTTGAGCTCTGTGTATGTACCCAAAAGGTTACTTGTGCAGATGATTTGTAGCCCAGAACTAAGCTACAGGAATAAACCAGAATAACATGATGACATTTGTATTTCTTAAATATAGTCTAATTGTTTGTGGAATCACACTGTTTTCTAAAATTTTTTGACTGTTTTCAGGAACTGTTGGTGTTTTACTAATAAGAAAAAATATATAAAATGAATAGTAAATCACAAATCAATTGAAAATTTATCTGTGATAATCTTTCCTAAGCCAGGGATGGCAGAGCTAAAATCTTGCCACCTCCTAAATTTGATGAGTGATGCAGCTGATTTTTGTCTCAATTTTTTAAAATGTCCTACTTAGTCCAAATCTATGAACTAAAAACAGAAACAAATTCTTGGGGACCTTTTTTTTTTTATTATGAATTTCATCCACTCTACTTTTAGGAAAAGAATGTTTTGGAAATATACAGTTAGGTATCATCTTGGGTCATAAGGAAATTTGCAAGAACATTTTTAGAAATTTTTATTTTTTTTCAGATTTTGCACCAGATACTAAGCACCTAATTTATTCCTTATGTGAAGAAAAGCAAAACCTTCTTTTGACAATAATGTGTAGTATTCCCAGGTTCTGTTTATCTGACACAGGAGAGTGCAAAAGCAGTCAGCTTGCCCTTGCCATGATGCTGTTCTGTTTTTGGAGTTACCCATGTATTTAAGGCAGCAACCAAAACCAAAGAAAAATATTTGTAAACCCTCTTTCCCAAACTTTATCTCCTTTTTCTCCTCCTCTTCACCTTCACAAAACCACACATCGATAGAAGCCTGAAGAAACGCTGTTCCCAGAAAAGGGGAAAGAAAAGGAGAGGAAAAAAAAACAACAACAGGGAAATGTGGCATTTCACTGTGTTGATTCTATTTATGGTGCAAATGGAAATAGCAAAGATCCAGCACATGGCTGCTGCCCACAGACCCCCGGAACTGCTGCGATACAGATGCCATGCCCAGGAAGAGGTGTAGCCCCCGAAGGGACATCCCGGCTGCTGCAGTTCCCCTTGGCAGGCAGCTTCGTGTCCTTAATGGAGGGCACACGGGGTGTGTCTGCGGTGCCTGGGCACTCCCAGGAGCACCAGGCTCCTGTTTTGACCTGTGTCCACTGTCAGAGAGACCCTGGGCACAGGCAGGAGCCACCTTCCCCTCCCCCCCAACCCCCTACCCCTCGAGCCGCAGCCCCAAGGGACCTGAGGCCAGCTGGAATTCTGCAGGATGTTTCCACGATGATGGCTGAGCTTTTAGAACATCCTTTTATGCCACAAAGACTTCACAGATGGCGTGCTGCCAGGTTGCAGCTGCTTCCTGTTTTGTATAAGTTAACTTCACTTTATCGTTGCAGGTCTCATTTCCATGTGACACTGGATTTACACGTCCCGTAATAATGAGTCACTGTAGGGTTAAACTCTTCCTGAGGACATCTTTGGCATCCGTGACTAAGCAAATCTTGCCTTTAGAAAGAGAATTTTTTTTAGAAGTGAAACCATACAATGGACATTTATTTGGACTGTTTTAATTTTTTTTTTTTTTTGGTCATTAAATCAAACCTCAGATTCTAAATGTTCAGATAAAAATAGATGTAGTTATCTAGAATTATTTCTAGGAGGGGAGTTTCCCAGTTCTTTCTGGCAGGGGAGCTTCCCAATTATCTCCTTCCACCTCAATAAAAGGATCTGAGAACACTACTTCCTGCTCCAGACAAGGCTCGTGACGCAGGAATGAACCAGAACCAAACCAACAGCCTGTCTCAGGCTGTCCCTCAGGCTGGAGTGTCCTAGTAAGAAAGATCATGTGTGGCTCACGGCAGCCTCTACCTCCTGGGCTCAGGTGATCCTCCCGCGTTAGCCACCTAAGTAGTTCAGACTACAGACACCCACACCAGTGCGTAATATTTTTTATTTTTTATTTTTGTAGAGATGAGGTAATATTTTTTATTTTTTATCTTTGTAGAGATGAGGTCTCCCCATTGCCTAGTCTGGTCTCGAGCCTTTGTGCTCAAGCAATCCTCCTGCCTCGGCCTCCCAACGTTTGAGATTACAGTGCTGAGTCACTGGGCCTGGCCCAGCCTGCCTTATTTCTTCCACCTACTTCACTGGGCCCCCCATGAATTTCCACCCCACATGCCTGTAAATGCAAGTACTAGTATTAAGAATCCTTCTGAACCAAAGATTACTTAGTTTCCAGGGTAAACAAGCCACAGCTGTAACTTTGTTTCAACCAGACCAATGCAGATTTGGTGTCCACTCTTCCAATGCAGATTGGTACTTATAAGGAGAGTTTTCTGAGCTCCCACTGTGGGTTTGAAATGAACTTTCCTGTGGCCACGGTCAGAGGGACTTCTGCCTTCTCGCCGCTTTCTGACTGAGCTCAGTTTTTGAGGACATTCCGAAGCATCGTCACCAGAATATGTCAACATCGTAATTTTGATTTACAGTGGAAATTGTTATAAATGGCCATGGATCTTGCTTTTTGATAAATGTGAATCAATGATTAACTATTGCCTGAACTGAATTCCTTTCATGAAAGATTAACACAGACATCACTTAATTCCTATGACGGCACCGAGGAGCAGAGAGCATTACTACTCCTGCTAGAAAATCGAAACAAATCAAGTTGAAGATGCTTACCAAGAGGGTCCCATACCTAAGAAGTGGCACATTCAGACTGACCTGAGACCCCTTCTTCACTCACGCAAGGCCCTGCCTTCTGAGCCGCGGGTAACCTAGCACATCATGGAGCTTCAAAACCTGCACTGTGGGGTGTCACATCTTGCAGAGACAACTGGTCGCTCCTGGGCACATTTGATAGGATATCATTTAAAACAGGGGGAAGATGTTAGAGACAGTCTTTGCCCAGGATCCAAAACCCTGTGACTATTGATAAATATTTTCTTTTAAGTTGGAAAAGTTAACTTTTTAATATAAAAATTCTCTGGGAGTCATGACCAATTTTTGTGTTTGACAAGGTCCAGGAAGATTCCAGCAGAAATTCTGTGATCTGAGTGGGTAGCCTCCCCAATATGGTGGAAAGAGTGCCAGCCGTCAGTGGGAGTTGCTGGGTATGGAGCTCTTTTTCTGAATCTCATTTCTTGAATCTCATTCTTCCCATCTCTTGAATGGATGTATTGACTCAACTGTATTGAGACAACAGTACCTCTCCCATGAGAGACACGTACCTAGAAAAGACAGTGTGGACAACAAGCCCTGGCACAGATAAGGTATCCTAGGTTAGACTTCCAGAAGGTAGACCTTGAGAATGAGATCTTCTGTGGATGTCCTCAAGAGTCACATACGTAAGGGACTGGGGACAGGCTCAGGCAGAGGGGAAGTGAGGCTGCATTGCAGCGGCCAGGGAGGCCTGTGTGGTTCCTCGGGGTGCTCTGGAGGGGGAACCTGCAGTCTTTCACAAAAGACTGATGGCTGTTCCCAGGCCTTCGTGACCCTACTGGGAACAACCATCAGATTCCACAGCCCCCAGGGAGAGGCTTGCACCTGGAGTGAGATAACTCCTTGAGTTGGGAGCGGTGTCCAGGGGGGCTTCGACTGGCAGCCCCTGGCAGGCCTCATTCCTGGAGGATGGAAGTGTCTCCATCTTGAGAGTCGCCTGGCAGCACGTGACACCACTTGTTCCTGTAAGTGTTCCACAGACAGTAAGCAGCCTCTTACTTGTGTTCATTATCTGATGACAACAATTTATGCCATCGGAGACTTGGCCAGCAGGCATTCTCATGGCCAAAGTCATCCTCTACTTACCGGAGCTCAGGACAAAAATGATCTCATCCGACACCGTCACTGCAGAACAAGAAGTGACCTCATCCGGCATCATCATCCTTGAAACTTCAGAAAAATGCAGAAGAGATTGAAATTCAGAGTAAATCTGAGAAAAGCATTTTCAGCTGCACACCTGACACTCTGACACTGGCCTTACTACAGCCATTGATTTAAATGAGCATTGCTTTCCTGAATATCACAAACAGAATGCTGGGTTTGGAAACAATTTTGGAAATGTTTAACTATTCATATTTGAAACAGTTAATATGTGTGCAAAAAAATTCTCAACTTAAGTACTTTTATCAAGACATTTTGAAAAACAGGAAGACTTCAGACATATTTTTAAAAATCTGCTTTGAGTTGACATCTGATCAATATTAAGAAGATAAAAATGAGTAAGATAACTAATGCAAAAAGACAGTTCTTGAGATCATCATAAAAGGGCTCGAAGGTGTTAAATGCTACACTTATTTATTATTGATAAGATTATCCTTATCACACATAAAGATGTATCTAAGTTCTTGTAGAGTGGTTCATAATCATCATGCAAACTCTTTAACGGGGAAGTGATGTCCAACTAAAGAATTTGTCTACATAATTTCAAGACTTATGGGAGACATTGTAGACAGGTCTAAGATAAGCAGATACAGAGACCCTGATCCAGTTGCCATGTCCCACAGAAAGTCTGGGTGTTTTTTGTTGTTGTTGATGGTTTTGAGACATGGTCTCTCTCTCTGTCACCCTGCTAGAATGCATTCGCACCATCACAGCTCACTACTGTCTCCTACTCCTAGCCTAAAGTGATCCTCCCACCTCTACTGCCCAAAGTGCCGGCATTACAGGCATGAGCCATCATACCTGACCAAAACTTTGTTATGTAAAAACCTAAGAAGAATATTTCTTCTTTTCTACTCTGTTTGGAACAAAGTGAATCAGACTATCCTGAACTTTCAAAGCAGTTCATGAGAACACCAATAAAGCTGACGGCAGCCAGTGCATTGTGAAGGAGTTGGCCATCATATTAAGCCTATGGATTTGACTTGTCTTAGAAGATATTGTCATACCATTTAAAACATAAAGCATTGGTCTTAAGAGACAGGTGAGGCCAGGCTCAGTGGCTCAGCCTGTAATTCCAGCACTTTGGGTGGCCAAGGCCAGTGGATTGCCTGAGTCTGCAGGTTCGAGACCAGCCCAGGCAACTTGGCGAGACCTCATCTCTACAATAAAATTAAAGATTAGCCAGGGGTGGTAGCGTGTGCCTGTAGTTCTGGCTACTTGGAAGACTGAGACGGAAGTATCGCCGGAGCTCAGCAGGTCGACTCTGGGGTGATCTTGAGCATGCCCTCTGCACTCCAGCCTGGGGTGACAGAGTGCGACTCCGACTCCAAAAAAAAATAGAGGAGGGTGGAGTGAGGAAGTGACACAGGTATGCACACAAATAACCAGACTCTGACCTTATGGCATTTGGCAGCCTACTGAGGAAGTAATTTCGTAAAAAATATAGAAATCAAATAAGCGCTACAGCCCTCCTCAGAGCCTTTGGTCAGGGCACAGGTATAGGGTCTTGACTGCAGCAATGATTCTGGCAGTGTGGACACAGGGTTTGTGTGTCTTGCTGCACAAATGTAAGTTCCATCCTGAAAGTCCTGGGCCGTGCTGAAACCCCACCCCCTCCACCCTGACAGATTGACCCACCTGGACTCGCCAGGTTATAGGTGGCAGGTTACAGGGTGACTAGTAGTTTTCAAGCCAAGGTTTCCTTTTAGATGACTCAAGAACACTGTTCTGTGTACAATATCAGCTTTATATTGTACACTTTGGTTTTGACATATATGTAGGATTGAAAATTTTTTTCTCAGTGCTTTCATTTAGTCCTGAGTGATTTGACATAATATTGAGATGTTTACTACAATCTTAAACTGAAACACAAAATGGCAAATTCACACAATTTTTTTTTTTACCATTTTAAGAGGTCAAATAAAATTATAAAAATGGGCCGAGGCAACCCCCTTTGGTTCCCTCTCAGTGTGGGAGCTTTTCTGTCCTCTCAGTAAGCTGCTTTCTCACTCTTCAGTGGTCCGTGTCTGTCATTCCTCCTGGGCATGAGACAAGAACCCTGATCTGAAGAGCTGCTGCAGAAGACTATGGGAGCTGAAGAACTGTATAAAAAAAAAAAAAAAAGGAATGGGTACAGTGGCTTAGCCTGTAATCCCAGTACTTTGGGGGTAAAGGCGAGAGAATTGCCTGAGCCCCAGGGGTTCGAGACCAGCCTGGGCAACTTGATGAGACCTCGTCTCTACAATAATTCACAAAAACTAGCTGGGCATGGTGGCATGCATCTGTAGTTCCAGCTACTTGGAAGGCTGAGGTGGAAGGATCGTCTAAACCCAGCAGGTCGAGGCTGCGGTGGCTGTGATCGTGCCACTGCACTCCAGCCTGGGTGACAGAGACTCCACCTCCAAAAGAAAAAAAAATTATAAAGAGGGTCTTAATCCTCCAAGCTTATTATTTACTGATGTTGTGAACTATAAGTGTCTCTTTACCCTTCACAACAATCAGATTCTGGAAAGTTAAGCTGCTGACACCTAGGCCTGTAAGCACATACACAATATAAAGATTCAGATTAAGGATAAAGTCAACTAAATTATGACATCTCTGACTCAAGAGCCCCGTGCAATGGAAAGTGCATGTTCAAAGTTTTCCGCCGCTTCTGAAGACAGATGAGACAACCATGTTTGATTTAAGGTCTTTAATCCAGTCTTTGGGCTCTGACAGAAAAAAAGCTAGATACCACTTCATGTGCTTAAAGTGTAGGAACAAAATCATACAGGCCAGTTTCTGTGAGGAGACCTGAGTTGTGTGGGAAGCATCAAAGTGACTGCGTGGTTTTCCATGCAACCAGATGAGCACCTCCTAAAGGGGTTTTTATAAAAGCCGTAAGAAGGCTTGGAGGAAGATATTAATCATTCTGCAGTATGGGATTTCATGGCCAAACATGTTTGTACAAGTTAACACCCATATCTAATTAAAAACACTTTTTCAAATGTTCATGGCGGAACACAAGATGTCCATTAAATTAGAAGCGAAAATCATCGTCGTTAAGGTTTCAAGTTACTCTATCCTTAGCCAAAGCAGTAAAAGGAAAAGCAAATACACAGAATTATTGGAAAGGAGGAGACAAAATTTACTATCTGCAGATGACAGAATTGCCGACATAGTCAAGGGGGATTTACATGGAGTTGATCAAGACTAAGTTTCTTTTTCTTGAGTCGGAGTCTCACTCCAGGCTGGAGTGTAGTGGCACATTCACTGCCACCCTAGTGTTGACCTGCTGGGCTCTGGCGATCCTTCCACCTCAACCTTCCAAGTAGCCAGAACTACAGGCACGCGCTACCATGCCCAGCTAACTTTTGATTTATTGTAGAGACGAAGAATCGCCAAGTTCCCTGGGCTGGTCTCAATCCCGTGAGCTCAGGCAATCCTCTCGCCTCGGCCTCCCAAAGTGCCGGGGCGACGGGCTGAGGCACCAAGCCCAGCCAAGACTAAGATTTAAGGTTACACATGTGCATAGACCCTGGTATGAAATGTGCAAAATGGGTGCATTTTTACTGAAATTGGTAAAGACGATGAAGTTGGCTCCTCTGTCTTTCTTTCTTTCTTTCCTTGTGTCTGCAAGTGCCAAAGTGACCACAGGCATTTTGAGAATCTGGTTAAGTAAAAGTTGAGTTGGGGATACCTTCATGGGGACAGGTTACGTGCCAGGCCGTTCTTTTCACCCCTGCTTAGAAATGGCTTCTGGAATATGCTTTATTCTCAATGTGCCCATGTATCTGACCCTGAGCACAACGGTGTAGGAACAGAGGTCAAATTGTCCTAGAAGTATGCCCTGTCTTGCTCAGCTTTGGAAATTTGTGAACAGAAAAGTAGAAACTAATCTGCGAGTCAGGCTCAACTGTGGAAATATCCCAAACCAAGAAGATCATGTGAGAATGGAATAGGGCCTTTTCTAGATCTGAGAATTGTCTTACGAATTAAATGGCATCACCAACAGCCAGTTATGAAGAACAGAGGGACTTTTCCCACTGTCAATGACGCTAAGCAATTGTGATCTACTGAGGTAAGAGTAAATTCTCTATTTTCTCTAGAGATAAATATTTATCTTTCTTGACACATGAAAAGATGATCAAAGAGCATTTAGCTAAAAAGGTATGAAAAGGAGAAGGGCAAACATGCACCAGGTAGTGTATGAATAAAAATATGATGTTATTTTTCTGGGGTGTTTGCATTTTTTGGGGGGGGGTTGGAGTCTCACTCTGTTGCCCAGACTGGAGTGCAGTGGCCGCTCTCGGCCACCGCAGCCTCGACCTGCTGGGCTCCGGCGATCCTTCCTCCTCAGCTGGAACTACAGGTGTGCGCTACCACGCCGGTTGATTTTTTGATTTATTGTAGAGTTGAGTTCTCTCCTGCCTAGGCGGGTCTTGGACCCACAGCCTCAGGCAATTCACTCACCTCAGCCTCCCAAAGGCGCGGGATTACAGGCTGAGCCACCGAGCCCGGCTTAGTCCATATTTTTAAAATGTAAATTCATTGCAATTTCTTTACTCATTTTAAATATTCATGAATTGCCAATAGAAAATAAACTCTAAGAAGTGAGAACTTTACCTCTTCTCCACTGTATCTGCAGTACCCAGAGCAATGCTAGGCATATAGCAGTTGCTAAGTCAATATGACTTTGACCGAAGAATGGTCTCTGTCCTGAAGAATGTCCCAGTTAACAGGTATTTCTGTTTCCATCCAATTTACAATTTCCCCTTATAGCATTCTGATAGATGCTTACCCAGTTTATGCTGGAACACCCCCTGCGATGGGGAAAAACTCACCACCTCCAAAGACGAAGTCACACTATGGATCTATGAACCAATGTTATTGCTATAAAGGGTTTTCTTTTAAAAAATTTTTTATTTTAAAGAAATGGGGTACAATTCAAGGTTAGGTATACAAGTGGTCATTGTACAGGTAAAGTCTGGGCCTCACTTTTGTCCCCACTTCACCTGGTTTGGGTTCAGATACTCTTACTGGTGAAGTATTCCGCTCCCTCTGGCAGTTTCCCACTACTGCCAATCCCTTTCTTACAGTATTATGATAATTGTTCAGGGTCCACTTATGAGTGAGAACATGTGGGCCTCAGTTCTCTGTTTCTGTGCTAGATCACTGAGTATTCTAAACTCTAAGTCCATCCAAGTTGCTGCAAAGTTCATAATTTTGTCCTTCTTCATGGCTATGCAATATTCCATCATGTATATGTACTACTTTTTTTAATCCAGTTCACTTTTGATGGACAGCATGGTTGGTTCCAAAAAAGAGAATTGCCAAGTGTTTTCTTCTTTTGATATTGAATTCTCACTACAGTTTAGTGTGTCCGATCTTCCCTTCTACCTCCAACATTAAGAAAATAAGCTTTATGTCTTCTCCATGAGACAGAGTACGAACTCTTTGAAACAGAACTCCTTTGCCACCCTCACTCCTTTGCCCCAGCCAAGATGGAACTCCCTTGGCTTACATGTCACCAGTTTCTTCACTGTTCTCCATGTTGTTGCATTTGCAAACTGCCTGGTAGGTATTTTAATGCTTGCCTAGATATTCTCTAATCTGTTCAAACCTCTTGTAAAATGGTATAGCCTGAATTGAGTATTTTAGGGCTTCAAATTTTTTTTTTTTTTTGGTCTCAACACTGTGTCTTTATCTATGGAATTTAAGACTGTGCAGTTTCTTTTCTTAAGACTGCCAACAGGCGGACATCTGACTTTTGTCTTTTTTATGTGATTGAGTCGGTGGGTGGTCTACTTCTTTCCAAAGGCAACATATCTATGTGTTTCTAGGTGGCATTTCATTTGGTTGATTTCTAAATACTTACAACTTCTGCATCCTTATTCAGTCCGAGGACATCTGTGCCTCTGCACATTTTCAAGGTGTCTACAGTGCACTCTCATGCCTCCTGCATTTTTTCCTGAGAGCTCTTAATCATCCGCCTCCTCGTTCTTCTCCTCACAGGGTGCCATCGCCAGCTCGTGTCTTTTTCATTCATTCAGCACATTTTTGTTAAGTGCTTATTATGTGCCAGGAACCTTCCACTTTATAGCCGGCCATTAAAATTAAGCTTTCCTACTACCTTGGCTTTTGATCCACAAATCAATCCTCTGTTGGTACAGATCCAAACCAGCATTGGATCTGTCTTCGTGAAATACCGTTCTACCTGTATCTCTTCATCTTTGCTCAAATCCTGGTGTGCAGTTTAAAGCAAAGCAGGCCAGATATACTCGTAGAAGCTCATGGCCTCCTGCAAACCGTTATGGGTCTCTGACATGCTAAGTACAGGCACTGAGACAGAGTTTTTAGGAAGATTTAGAACAGTTTGGCCACGTAAGGTGATTTTTGTCAGCAAGCTTTACGTCTAATAATTTAAAAATTGTTTTTATTCTGTGTGCTTTTTGTAATGTCATTTTCTGAGTCTTTGTACTTGATGAAATTATCATCAGACGAGAAATGTTTAAAACAAGTAAGCAAGCAAACAAAATCTGGACCAGTCCATGGCCGCAGACTTTGAGACTAACTGGTGTATCAGAGGAGATATCGTGTTTCAGATGGTCTTGGATAATTTGAGTTTGCCGCTTTCTGTTCATTGGAGCTGTTCACCATGGGGCATCAGAATTCCTTGTGGGCCTTTTGGTGTCTTTGGATACAGTGAGTTATGATCTGGGCATATCTATTTTCCTAGGGCCTTTGTGTGTTTTGCCCTTTATTCAGTGCCCAATCCACTGCCTGACACATCGCAGGCATTTCTTAAATATTTTGGAGGCAAGAATGACTTTGGGGAATCAGGTTCATGGTGCATTTAGTGTGTGCGTGCGCATGTGACTGCATGCATATAAAGAAGGCTGATATGGCCTTAGGCTTGGAAAGCATTTGCTTTGTGGTTAACGTCCTTCCCTCGCATTTTAATACATGTAACTCATGTTTGTCCTACAAAAGGGGTCAGTCCTGTGACACAGGATGAAAGATTCCTCAGTAGCATAGGGTTCATTCTTAGAATAATCTTACTGGCTGGACATACCCCCATTTTTGTCTCTGTACTCCTAAACTTTTTTTTTTTTTTTGAGTCAGAGTGTCACTCTGTTACCCGGGCTGGAATGCAGTGGCACACTCACGGCTACCCCGGCATTGACCTGCTGGGCTCTGGCGATCCTTCCGCCTCAGCTTTCCAAGTAACCAGAAATACAGGTGCATGCTACCACACCTGACTAATTTTTGTGATTTATTGTAGAGACAAAGTCTCATCAAGTTGCCCAGGCTGGTCTCAAACTGCGGGTTCAGGCACTCCCCTCGCCTCGGCCTCCCAAAGTGCTGGGATGACAGGTTGAGTCACCAGACCCCGCCTGTACTCCTAATTGTTAACAACAACCCTGGCAATAAAAAAAGCTAGTGACCATTCACCACAAACTAGTCCACAACTCAAATTTGAATATATGTTTTTTACACTGTGAAGCGCATGGCTCTACATGTGGCCATGTCAACTCTGATCACATACATGTTCACATGTGATGCACCAGCTGTTTATATGCATTCGTGCTGAGTGCTGTGCAGTTAGGAGGCATCCCAAGTTGAACTCTCTGCAGAGGCTGACTGGAACTACCTTTCCACAGTGATGTGTCTCTTTTCTCCATCTTCTTACTGGGCCCACGATGGCATGACTGGAAAGTGGCATCTTCCTTACATTTTTTTTCATGGAAACTGCAAGCACGAGTGTTTGCACGCAGAAAAATGAATAAATTAAATGCAAAAATAACACTTCCGAAATGTTTACCACTTGCTTTAGGTTAATGGATTTCGACAAAGTTATCATAGAATTTATCATTGCTTTTAATCTCGGTGATGGAAGTCTATCAGAAGTTGTCTTTACTAATAAAACGAACAAGAGACTTGTGGGATATCGGGAGCGATATATTCAAAGCCACGCTCACTTAAAACGCTGAATGCATACAATCAGAGGCAGGAGGTTTTTTTCCTTAAATTCTGCAGCTCCCTGCTTAAAGATGCACTTCGGTCCTTCAGATGCCATACTACCCAAGTGTGAACTGCGGACGGGAGTCGCAGCCACCATGCTGGGCAGCTATGACCCAGTATCGTTTGGTATTTGTTTGTTCCATGAAATGTCCTCTGTATGAGACAATCGTTCTCATGAGAGGACATGAGAGTGAATATCTCCAAAAGCAAGGTTCAATTTCATTTTGCTGTCAGTGATGGGTTTTTCAGTCAGGAAACAGATCTAGTCAGTGAGTGGGTGGTAGGAAGAGGGATAGGAGAGGACCTCTCCTCCAGGAAGAATCTCCATCTTGGATACTGAGAGCAACTGCCAGCATATAGAGAAATAGAAGGTAGACTGAGTTTGAGATGGTTTTCTTGTTTTTAGTTCTACAGACGATGCAGCCATATGGCCTGTATCCTGGGCAACCTCTTCCGTTTGTCCTGTGTGTCCTTGGACCGCCATCAGGATCCAGACATTTGGTCTTGAAAGCATAAGTAAAAAACTAGATACCAAACTTTGTGACGCTTGGTGGCAGATTTCTAAGCCAGAAAAATCCCTAGGTTGCCCTTAACTTTGCATTTTGTGTCAGGTATTGGCTAGGATTAAAAGGTCCAAGTAAATGTTGTGCCTTTCCATTATTTTGGTAGGGTGAGGAGATAATATTTTCAGCACGCCTTCCAATAATCAACTAAATGTGACATATTTATGCATGGAGTTTTTCGTCTTTGAATTTATTTAATATGACTTTTAGTCCTAAGAATAGTTTTATGATCATCTCTCTAAGATTCTATGTCTTAACCTATTCCACTTGAGTATTAAAAGATATGTAAATGATAAATTAAATATTTAAAACACTTGGTCAATAAAATATTCAATATTTGATAGTGGTTATGACTCTTTGAAAATGTTAAAAGTTTGTGTTGGAAAAAGATGACTCCTTTTGGTTTTGTGCTTTTCCTCCATGGGTAATAACAAGATGACATTATCAGCATTTTAACCACAGCAAATTTTGTCAGGAACGAGTTTAAACATAAATCGTCCATCTACTCTCTCACATCTACCAGATACTTGGGGCAGGATTTAAGAGGCATTCCACCAAAGCGCCACTGTCCTGTGTGTGTCCTCAGGCTACATTAAAGCTGTTTTTCTGTTTTCTGACATATAATATCCCCCTTTCTGCCTGTGTTGTCTGCCTGCCTGTGTGCATGTCTCTTCTGGAAGCAACCATGAAGACAGGCTTTCTTCTCTCTTCCCTATGCTCTCAAACCTGCACAGGTGTTCCCATGCGGTGGGCTTGGCCAATGCTTGCTTGTTAAATAAAACTCTCTGGTTCCTCGGCAGTGCATCTGAATTTTAGGTCAGGTCTCATTTCAGCAAATTACCATGATGTTTTGAACTCGAGTGAACACAATACAAATGGCAGGTCACAATGGAGGAAAGCTATTCCCTCTCCCCAGATGAATACTCATCACCTGGAAATAAAATTTCGAGGCCTCAGAGACAGATTTGCAGAGAAAATGAGTCTGGCTATGTCACGCAATGGAACTGGGGACACCGTGCCCCTGCTTCTGGAAAATGTTTCGGGTTGGGTCTAATTAGGCCATATTTGAGGCATGAATATTTAATGACAGTAGAATTTTAACAAGACTGAAGTAACTGATCAAAGAAAATTAAAGTGTCGTGTATGCTCGGTGTCCTTTCATCCTAACTCTCAGAACATCGAGGACTATTGATGCTAGCAATGAAAAACATCTACCTTGTTTTTATTTTTTTTAACCTAATTTTTAAAAAGAAAACTGGAAAATGTGTTTGACATTTGCCACCTCTTTTAGGGTTACTTTTGTGAGGTTATTAATAACAGCAGTCTTTGACATTAGGGGGAAAGCTTTGGGAATTACAGCAGAAAACTAAGATCAACCCACTACAAAATGATAAAACTTCACTTTCAAATAGGATTTTAATTATAAACCTATTTCCAATTTTATGCAGTATCAAAACTTGGTTTTCTTGGAACTCCAATTATTCTAAGAAAAAGGCACAGAGTCAATCAGAGATAAACAAACCCACTTCCTCTGAAGACACAAGGCAGACCACGGAGTCAACACCTTGCTGTGGTCCAGTGGATCTCCTGTGGAGAGCCCTTGCATCTGTGGTGACCCTGCTTCTGAAATGCCCCAGGATTTTCCCTTTTGGTGCATATCACTCATTGTATAATGAAAGGGAATTTTCCAAAGAATTCAGAGAAGTGTTTTCTCTTTTGCTGAAAAGAAGAAAGCTGTCCAAAAGTTGTATTTACTTTTTTCTTCATGAAAAGCCAACACAAAACAAAACAGAAACAGAATCGAAACAAAGCAAAAAAAAAAAAAACCCAGGGAGAGAACTCTTCTGTTTGATGTCCTGGGGCAAAACCTTAAATATCCCAATCACTCCTTCAGCAAAAGTGTATATAAGAAAGAGTCCCTGAAAACAAACACTGATAAAGGAATCTGCATAACTGGACCTCTACCCTAGGGTTACCCCAAGGCTGGGTGATTGTATATGATATTTATGGCTTTCTCACAAACAAGGAAATCCTGTTCTACTCTACTGAAAAATTTTCAGTTGCTGTGGTTCTAAGAAATTAAACAGCATTGAGTAAATAGATTCTGTATTATTTTAGTAAAGATCTAACAAGTTTTTCAAGCACAATGAGAACTTTTAATCTCATGTATCATTTAACTCTCAGATTCTAAAATGTGACCATTGTTTTATTTTATTTTTATTTTTTTACTTTTCAATTTCTTATTTTTAAAATGTGGGGTACAGCCGGGCTCGGTGGCTCAGCCCGTAATCCCGCGCTTTGGGAGGCTGAGGTGAGTGGATTGCCTGAGCCTGCGGGTTCGAGACCTGCCTGGGCAACTTGGCGAGACCTCATCTCTACAATAAATAAAAAATTAGCCGGCCGCGGTAGCGCGCGCCTGTCATTCCAGCTACTTGGAAGGCTGAGGCGGAAGGATCGCCGGAGCCCAGCAGGTTGAGGCTGCGGTGGCTGGGAGCGGCCACTGCACTCCAGTCTGGGCGACAGAGTGAGACTCCAACTCAAAAAAATAAAATAAAAAAATAAAAAATAAATAAAATGTGGGATACAACTCAGGGTTAAGAATACAAATGTTCATTATGCATGTTCCCTTGTTGATGAGATGTGCTCCCCTCACCCCTGCCAGATTCCCACTACTGCCAGTCCTTTTCTTAGAGTACTACGATAACTGTTCAAGGTCTGCTTCTAAGTGAGAACATGTTGACCATTAATTTAAAAGACCTGCCTCAGTATTTGTGGCTCACAAACATATTTATTTGAAGTCATATAATTTAATTTTTTTTTTTTTTTTGAGTTGGAGTCTCACTCAGTCGCCCAGACTGGAGTGCAGTGGCCGCTCCCAGCCACCCAGCCTCGACCTGCTGGGCTCCGGCAATCCTTCTGCCTCAGCCTTCCAAGTAGCCGGAATTACAGGCATGTGCTACCAGGCCCGGCTGCTTTTTTGATTTATTGTAGAAATGAGGTCTCGCCAAGTTGCCCAGGCGGGTCTCGAACCCGCGGGCTCAGGCAATCCACTCACCTCAGCCTCCCAAAGGCGCGGGATTGCAGGCTGAGCCACAGAGCCCAGCTATATCAGTTAATTTTATCAAAATATATGCAAGCCATTACTGAGGGCCAGTTAGCTAGCTAGAAAGATGAGAAATAATGTTATGTGCTGAGCAAACAGCACATGTGTGTTATGTGTGTTTTGCTGAGCAAAACATAAAAAGTCTTAGATAACAGAAGAGGAATGATTTTGGGCTTGGTTATGCTAATTAATTTTTTTCCTTTAAAAATGGCTGTCTTTGCATTTTGAGAGAGTCAGGACAAAGATCTTCCATTTTATGTTAAGATTAATTAAATTGTATCTTTTAAAGATATAGTTATACAACACATAGACACCTTTTGGTAGCTAAAAGTAGTTTCACTTCCAACCTCTATATCTTGAGCACCAGTGACACTGAGACGCCTGTCAGGCTGGCAGCTTGGGGTGCTGGGCAAAGCTGTTGCGGACAGAAGCCCATGGCCTTTGACTTAGGTTTTGCCAAGGAGCATGGTTTTCACTCACAAAATGGAAGTTCCTTTCTGCAAATGGGCCCATTTTGGGAAACGAAACTCCCAGAAATTCTCTCAAACAGTATCGTCTTTCTGAATGTGAAACCTTTTCATTATTTTTTTTCCAACTGTCTCTTGCTTACTGATTTATATGTCTGAGTAACTTTTCAGTTGTGTTTATCTAATCAACCTTTTTTGGGAAGCTGAATCTCTTGCTCTAAAATGGTATAATTTTTTTTCAGAGAGGTGTTTAAGAGAAACCAAAATTAAAAACAATGGGCGTGTGTGAGTCAGGGTAAAGGAAAGACACAGGAAAGAGGGAAAAAAAAATGACTAGTTAATATCTCACAAGAATATTATATCACCACAAAATGAATCCCGATTTTAACTGCTCTTCAGCTGGAAGTTGCCATTGTTTTGTTTGTACTGTGACTAGTGTGGTTTTCTTCATTTTCCCGAACATTTCATGTAAAATGTTCTCAGATTAACCCTGTTCTTTCCTACTCCCCTGCCTCTGCCCCCCAAAGTCCTTCTCTTTCTCGATCTGTGGACAATCCAAGTGGGCGGAGCTAAGCCCGTGGAAGATGAAGAGTTTGGGTGCCGAGAAAATGATGAGAGTGACCTGAGAATCCCTAACATTAAATCTTCAGGGAAGTGAACCAGGCTAGTCATAGTGTGAAGATAAAACAATGGCACTTGTGAGCTGAAGAGAAGTCAAAGTTGAGCTTAGATATGGGATGAGACGATATTCTTGTGAGCTACTAACTAGGGGTCTTTGCTCTCTCTGTCCTCTGTCCTTCCTTCTTCCATCCTCACACGTGCCGATGGTCACCTCAGGGTTGGTCACCAGGAGAGAGGCAGGAACATAGAAAGCAGAGCAGAGAAAGAGAAAAAGCCTTTAAATCGGGTGGGCTTTGGTTTCTCAGGGCCCAGACCCAGCAAGCCGACTGTGTCAGGCGACGCATATGGCAACGAGGGAGGGCCTCACAGAGACAGGAAGAAGGAGGGCTGCCAGGGAGAGACCCCTGTGGGCTGGCGAGAGGGTGGTCTTTTCAGAGGGGTTCTTGGTCAGCAGACCACCGAGCTGAGGCTAGCTGGGATTCCAGCGAGTTCTTAACGTGGAGGACCTGTTGTCTGGTTCTGGAATTCCAGGGAAAGGTTTTTCAAGGAATCCTCAGTGGGTGTTCACAGTGCGTAATGCAATCAGATGTTCTTTTCTGACCCACCAAAGTGGAACTTTGATGAAGAATAAGCATTATTTAGCAGCAATTTTGACTTACTTTAAGCCCCTTAAAAGACATTTCATTTTCTATCAATTTTCTTCCCATTTTTTTTCTCTTCTCCAAGCTTCATATGTTTCCTCTCAGGACAACTGCAGAGGGCTCCAGATATAATACTTCAGGCCCTTTTCATATCACGCCTCTTTACAATCTTTCAGAAGGATAAGAGCTTATAATTTATCAGAAAGAAGGCAGGTCTTACCCACTCGAGGGGGTATCATGCCACTAGAAATTCCAGAAACCCAGCCCCTTGTCTCTTGAGTCTCAGAGCCAGAGACAGGCACGTTGGGTCCAGTTGGCCGGCAGTTGCTGCAATGCTGCACTCTGAAGACACGTGCCAATTCTTTTACACTAGCAGATCATCACCGTGGGGGATGTGCTTACTCCTCGCATCCTGCAGCTTGACTTAAACTTGCTTTAGAGCCTCTGAAATGTGCCCTGCAGTTTCTCAGCCTGGTCCCTGAGTGAGCTCCCTGAGGAAGCCTTCCATTCATGTGCACTGCTCTCTAGCCCCTGCTACGAGGCTCTTCCTCATGCAACCTTTCCCCCTTTCCCATTGTTTCTTTCTGTCTGTGATTCCACCCACTCCCATGGACTTGACTCTCTCCTACACCATTATCTCAAGCCAAGTCTCTTTCTTGAATTTTTAGTCTTTACCAGACATATCCACTCAGTGATTTCAAACACCTCCCTCAAGGGAAACTACACATCAATGTTTTTCTAAGCCTCTCTCTTGAGTGTTCTCGTCTGAGGCATGGGTAGATGGATGAATAAATGAATGCATGGATGGACAGAAGGAAAAGATAGAAGATTAGATAGATAGAGAGAGAGATGATAGATAGACAGAAATAGAAGATACAGAGATGCAAGATAGAGATAAATAGATGATAGATAATAGATATAGATAGATGATAGATAGATATAGACAGGTAGATAAATAGATAGGTAGGTGATAGAGATAGATATACATAGATGATAGAGAGATATAGATAGATGATAGACAGAGATACTATGTTTTCTCCTAATCCACATATTAAGCCTAATAGTCATCCTTGCTGTGGCCTCTGTTCCCATGATCCCACAGGAAACTGCTCTCATCAAGTCAACAATGATCTCCACATTGCTAAATCCAATGATCCTTCCTGTGTAATTATTTTTCTTGAACTTTCAGGAGCATTTGATGCAGTGAACCCCAGATTTCTTCTGGAGACCCTTCATTATGTCCTGATTTTCCTTCTATTTGGTGGCTCTTCCTCCCCATCTTAAACTCTGAATGTCAGCAAGATGGATGTGTCATCCCCCCTTTCATCTATGACCATTAGACCCTTATGCAAATGATTTGCTGCTGGTGTTTCTTTTTTTAGAATTTTAAGTTGTCTCTGTTTTTCATCAGTGAGATATTACAAATATCAAGAACATCACAAAAATAAGTGAAAAATAAAACATGCATTTGTAAACATGTTACATCTATAACACTAAATGATGAATGTAAAACTTACTACATAAATGTTTTGTTTGGGAGATTTTTCTATGTTGACCATTTAGCCTATTCTTAGCCAAGTACATGGCTATTCAGACTGGGTTTGAAGATGCCTTTCTCTTCTGGTGACCTTCCTTGTAATAAACATAGGCACTCTTCATTGTTCTGAGGTTTGTGTTTCTAGCCTAAACTCCCCAGACTCTTGTGACCACGCTGACAGCTCAACTGGGCTATCTAGTCAATTGCACAAGTTAGGTGCAGACAAAGGAGAGTTCTCAAGCAAAATTACTAGGAAAATAAACATACAGAGAAGCAGATTGAGAGTGCTTTTCTAGCTCTTTCTTCTCCAGTGAACATCCCCCTCATCACTCCCGTTTCTCAAACTTCAAACTTACAAACCACTCCCAATTTGTCACTTCCCTTTGTGTTTCACTTCCGCTCTGTTACAATGTCTTATTGCTTCCACCACATGTGCCCACTTCCTCCAGTTCTACCACTAGCATCCCAGTCTAAGATACTGTTACCCTTTGTGAGTAAGACTTAAGGATTTTTACTTAGACTGTAAGTAAATATGCTATTACCCAACTAGTTTATACCATTGGTAAGGGCAATGAGCAAACGTCAAGACAGGAAAGGATGGCAGATAGTGACAGACGAAGGTGTTATTTTGGGCAGTGTCTGCGGAAGCCACCGAAAAAGCTTCTGGTGATGAAATGTGAATATCCAGAGCAGAAGAGTCAGGAGCAAGGGACGTGACAAATGACCAAGTCATTGTGTAGACTCTGGACTTTCTTTCAAGCGGGTTAGGTATGGAAAACTTTGAGCAGAGGAGCTGCATCATCTGACATGTTTCAAAAGATCACTTGGCTGAGGGGTAATGGAACCTCTCATTCTCAATCCATATGAGAAGTCATGCTCATGCTCTCATCTATTTCATGCTTCCCATATTGACTGTGGATCAGCCTCGTGGCCTTCTTCCTTTTCCCGCAATATAGTGTGGGCTCCAGTGATCTGGCCTTTGTGTGAGCTCTTCTCTCCACGGTGAGGCCGCTTTCCTTTATTGTCATGTCTTCCTGGTCTTTCTTCCCACCCCGATCTCAGCTCAGCACTGGCTTCCTCTGAGGGTCTGTTTCTATTTCTCAAGTTCTGGGACTGAGTCACTGCTTTTTACAATACTCTCGTCTACGTATCTCTTAGTACTCATATCTATTTGCTATATTGTGCTGTTGCTGTTCATTCTTGTGTTAATTTTTATATGTCCCATTTTTGTCTCAATAAAATGTAAGGTCTTTGAGTGTACATGGTAGCACTCAGCAGGGGCATTTGTTGAATAAGTGAATAATCACTGGTGTTCCCATATTGACTACTAACCAAAAGGCAATGTTTCTGGATTGTAAAGAGGTAGACAGAGTTTCTGTCCCTATCCTTAAGAGGCCTATGATGTAGTGGTCAAGACCGTGACTGGATGGATGGTTGGATCCTGGACCAATCTATATGAAGATAGAGAGGAAAATGGATGGAAGTGATATACATCTAGCAGTATACAGCCTGTTCCTTTCTGTAATTTCTCTTAATTCCCATCCTCCTACAAAACCTTTGTTAGTACTTAGCATAGTGCCTAAAACTGAATAAGTACTAAATAACTATTTGTTAAATAAGTGTTAAATAACTATTTGTTCACTACATAGATATATTAGTCAATAAATGAATGAATGTGGCTAAAGTTGGAGGAGTTCTTTAAAGTTTGTCAAGAGAGTCTCTTATCCAACACGCAACCCACAGAGATGAGGGGTTTATAAACCACAAAATAATGAATTTGATTTGAGGAAATTCTTTCTAGGGCACAACGGCAGTTACAGAGAGTCAGGAGTAGGGGGTTAGACAGCGGCCAGCTTTGTTCAGACCCTCCCAGAATGTCGTGGAAGGTTTAGTCATCCTACTTTAAGTGAAGATATGAAGAAATTACAGAAATCCATTGAAGAGTGTCAAGCTTGATCAAAGGTATGGAAAAGAGAGTCTCTAAAAGAAGATGAAAAGGAGTATAAGCCAAAGTCAAGGCAGGACCTAATTATAATCACTCAGGATTAGACTGGGTCATGGCTGGGGGAATTCGTCCTGGTGAATGGTCAGTTGTTTTCAACAATGGATTCCAATACATAAAAGCTGCTGAAACCAAAATTAGACAGAAAACAAAAGTCATGACAATATTGACGAAACCCCACAAAGACCCTCAAAACTGGACCCCACCCCTCACCTTACAATGTGCCAGTTGACCCTCTGAGAATTACGGGATGTTCAAGGACACTCACTTTCTACCAGAAAAAAAAAGTTAGAGTCAGGGGCTCCCCATCACACACTTGGTCCTTCCCACTGAGGCTGTGTGGTCGTCTAGTGAGAAGACATCAAGTTATTAGCAAGGGGGAGATGAGCAGCCCACGAGTGATCTGTCTTGGATAATTCAACCTTTCTGTACCTGATGGCTTTGAGAACTCTTTCGACTTGAGGTGTCTAAAAGTTTTCCCTGGGTAGGCTGGAAAGGAAGGCAAATGAAGAGGGCAGCTGAGGACAGGTGGGTATGAGGGCACAATGAGGACACAGGGGCTTTCCAGTCCAGGGCAGTGGCGTGGTGGCTGCTTTAGGAGAGCGGTCTCTGCCACGTGGCTCTGTGGCCGGCTTTTGGCCCTGTATGGTGGCTTTTTGCTGCGCCCATGCCTTCCACTGTGCTAGACTGAGGCAGAGCTCGGAGCCCTGGGGCATCAGGCTAACACAAGCCCACATTCAATACAAGCTTCTGTGGGTTCAGTCGACCGGCTGGGTTTTCATTCCTTTGTGTCTCTTCACAGTCCTCGCTGATGGGTGAGAAAGGGAAATGCTAAGGGCTGGGTGACCTGAAGGCCTGCAGTTTCCACCCCGGTGTCTCTCTATTCCATAAACCTGCCTCTCCTGGGCAGGTGGGGCCCAGAGAGGTTGTGTGATTTAGAACCAGAGTTTTACCGGAGGAGTCTGGGAAGGTCAGCTACGTGGCCCTCATCTTTTCAGTCTTCTTCTAACGGACTTTCTGTCTATTTTATCCTTGGGCTTGATGTGAAACCACCCCAAATCTTTTTTAGGAAGCAGCTGTGGTACAGATTAATAGTAAGAAAATATCAGAGGCCGTGTAGCACAATCATGCCAGTGTGAAGTCTTTTTTTAGGACTTAATTGTCTTTTTGTTTTTCCTTAAGCCAATGCTCTACCTCAAATAATGTTCCATGCAAAATTTTCTCCTGCAAATTTGGAAGCACTTTTTGGTGACCATTATAGCACAAGCCGGGTACTTTAAAAAAGAAATGCAACGTTAGAATAGATTCTTTAGCAATTTTGCACAGATGTGTTTTGCAATTTGCAGTGGCCTCCACTTTATCATGTATCTTTAAAGGAAGTGGTTTTGTTAGAGTCATTTCAGCAAAAATAAAAATAAAAAAAGCTCTCACTCTAAATAATTACCACATTTTTTTGTAGCAGGAAATAGAAACTAGAAATATGTAATGGGTAACTTTATCGATTTCTTTTTGTTATGAATCATATCAAATATCTAAGATAGCATGTGCTATTATGGGAGAAGTATGAATGATCTACATTTACCTCCCACACCATAATCACCATTTACGATATGCATGTTGTTCATACTTAGCTTATTTTAATAGTGAGAGTATCACCCTATAAACACCAGCAGTTTCCTTTAATTACTATCCTATATTTTGAATGAACTCCGATTAAGAAAAAGCCTTTTTGCATGCTAAAATATTTACAGCCATTTGTTAAACTTAAACCATTAAGTGGGGAAATAATAATAGTTTTAATTTTAGGCTCAGGAAAAAAATAAATGATCACACCTCCTGGGGCTAGTAATCGGCCCGTTGAGTGAGGGGGCGAGAATTTCATTTCCTTCTGATTTTCTTAATCCCAGTTTTTATTTTTTCTGCAGGTGGACGTTAAGGCAGCAAAGCACTGCTGAGGTTTTTAGTTTGGGTGGTGGATTTTGAGCCTTTATTTGTAGACATGCTTTCTTCATGTTGTGAGTTGGGGTCTGGGAAATGTCCTTTTCTAATCTAGTTCATTACCCCGACAGAGACCCTGGAAGGAAGCGCTCTGGCCAAAGGGGTTCCTGGGCGGCCTGATCCCTGGCGTGTCTCCCTGTCAACCACAAGGCAGAACAATAGAGCACGAGGCCAGGAAGTCTCTTGGCCTGATTTATGCAAAAGTGGAGGTTTTTTCGTGTTTCAAGAAGACTCGGCATAGAAAACCAGAAGCAGCAAAATAAATCCTGAAGAGCCACCGCAGAGGTCAGAAACTTCTCTTGCCTGGCTATCGGGACGCTTTACTTCTCTTTACCTCGACCTGAGATCGTAGGGGGGTGAGTTGGTGAGGACCTTAAAGGGTTACTTATGAACACTGTGAGGATTGGTAGTGAGGGGCTACTAGAAACCCCCATGCACTGATCTCAGGACAGAGGACTGTGATATGTGGAGGAGGGTGCTCCGTGCAGCTGCTGTGGGCTGAAGAGAAAGAGACGGCAACACTTTAGTGGCTTTATTTCCCAAGACTTGGAATAGGGGGAAAAGTCGATGCTGTTGGTGCTGGACATTCAGCGGGGAGGTTCCCAGAGAAGGGAGGACTTTTCAGCCCGTTGGCCTGAAGCCAGCCACGCTCTTCAATGCCTCCAACTGGTCACCTTCAAGTGACTGAAAAACAGAAGGACAAGTTTCTTTCATTTGTCTCTTTACCCTAACTCATGGTCAATTTCTACCTTTGTTGGATTCTACTATTCATGTATCTGCTTCTCCTGACAATGACTTTCAGAGTTAATTATTTTCTTAGGCAAAATCTCTCCAAGCCAAATTAGAGCTCTAGTCTGAATCTATTGAATCACTCTGGAGTGGTGAAGTCTAGTATGCTGCTGTAGATCAAGTCTTTGGCATTTGGTGACAAAACAAAGACAAAAGAACAACGAATCCATGGTGTACTCACCACAGAACTTGTTTTTTAATTTTACGTCTCTTTGTCATTATTTTTCCTTTGTTGACTTAGAAGATGAAGAGCCATCGCCTACATACTCTAACCCATCACTCTTTTTTTTTTTTTACTAAATAAAACTTTCTTTGTTTTAATTTCTGATGAAAAGTTAGTGTTTCTAATAGAGGTTTTGAGATTTTAGAAGAGAGAGTTGGTGAGAACTGTTAAATCATTACTGATGATCACTGTAAAAATAGATTCAGAGCAATCAACAGGAAATGCCCTACCATGTACGTATTATATAATTGGAGATAAACAGATAATTCAAAAGTGAGGAAATGTAGTTAATCAGCAGATATGCAGAAAATGACTCAAAGGGCTCTCCAGAGAAACAGGACAACAAGATGTACATTTGTTATAAGGAATCAGCTCCAATGAGTATAAAGGCTGGTCCCAAGACCTGTCGTGTGCAAGGTAGAGACCCAGGAGACTCGTCGGGTCAGCTCCGGTCCTAGCTGGAAGGTTTAAGGCTTGGAAAGACTGAATGATTCAGCTCATGCCTGAAGGCTGAAGAAAACCAGTGTCCCAGTTCAAAAGTGGTCAGGCAGAAGGAACTCTCTCTTGCTTTAGGCAGGTTAGTCTTTTTGTTCTTTTCAGGGCTTCCGATTACATAAGTCTCACTCACATTAGAGAAGGCAATCTTCTTTACTCAGTCTATTAATTTAAAGCACCCTCACGGAAACACCCAGGATAATATTTGACCAACCATCTGGGCACATCATAGCCCAGTTCAGTTGGCACATAGAATTGAATATCACACCATCATTCCCATGAATAAGCCTCTTGTCCTGATGAAATCCAACTTCTCCACCACACGGACACTTTGCTATTTCTCTGTATTTTTGTACACATTGTTTTTTATTTTCTGCCTTACTAAATCTCACTTCTCTTTCCAGACTCAACTCTTCATAAAGCCTTTTTTAAGCTTTATCACCATGGCACTTTACACACACATTTCTGTACCAGTAACTAGCCATCACAGTTGCAGCAGATAACCATTAAAGTTACACAAAAGACTCAAATTAAAAGGAATGATATCATTTTGTAACCATTAAATTTTATAATTAAAAATAAATGCTCAGCTGCATTGCTGGTGTGAACACAAATAAGTGCAAGCCTTTTGAAAAGGCAAACTGGCAAGAATCTTAAATGTTCATACTCATTGATTCAGTGTCCTTACTTTAGGGAATCTTTCTGAGATAATTTCAAAACATGTGGATATATTAAATGTATACAAAAACCTTCATCAAGCTGTATTTTTATTAGTTGCAGCATGTCACACCTAGGCAAGAAAATACTAAGTATTTATTAAAACATATGCAAAAATTTATAATAATGTGAAAAGTGCTCATGTTGGGTTAAAAAAAGCATATTATAATTACTTTGTAAAATATGGATGAAAAGGCAAAAAAGATTCCAAAAATATCAAGTAGTTACTTGATGATAGTAAATGTATAGTTGTCTCTTATTTTACCTTTCATATTTTCTTACTAAAAACAAAACAAAACAAAACAATTTGGCAGTTCAGCTCATTTTAAGTTTTTCCCCATTGTTTTGCTGCTTAATTAATATAAATAACATGAATCATGTTGTAAGTATAGGAAATGCTTTATACAAGGGGGGGAGACCCCACCAAATGGAATTTACATGCAAAAAATTACGTATTTATTCTTACATGTTTAAACTTTGGTCACCTTCAAAGTACTCTTCATTTGGTGCAGTAACCTATCAAGACTCTTTTTCTACTGCTCAAAGCAGTTTTTGAATTCATCAATGTGGATGACTTTAGAGCTTCTGCTGTTTTTGTTTGTTTGTTTATTTGTTTCACCTCTTCCGCATCAGCAAACATCTCCCTTTTTTTCATCCACGGGAACCAACAAACAAACAAGCAAAGGTCACTCAGGGCAAGATCAGGTGAATAGGGAGGGTGGAGCACAGGAGTCATGTCGTTTTTGACCAAAAACCGTTTAACACTCAGCGTGATCTGGGCGGTACGTTGTCATGGTGGACGAACCAGTCACCTGTTTGCCACAATTTGGGACATTACTTCCACAAATTATGAGACAACCTCTTCAAAACTTCCAGATAAAAACTTTGGTTGACTGATCTGGAGGAACAAATTCAAAGTGTTCTACAAGGGGTCTGCCCTCCAAAAAATAATTCCGTTTTTTGGGGGGTCTCCCATTATAGATGAGATTAAAACAAAATTTTTTATAGAATTTAATTTAACTAAGCCAAGGTTGCTATTCCCAAATAAACATTTTTATTTTGCAAACAATTTTGGACTGTCTTTTGTGAGTAAGACACTATATAAGTTGTCTCGTATACCAAAGATGAGACAGCTCTCTGGATGTTTGCCTTGTACTTTGGATACTGTATTGAGTACTTATACACAAATGCATGTCATAATGTAAAATTTGCATCTAGAGTATAAGGCAAGTGTTCACTACTCAAAATAAATGTGCACAAATATAATAAAACATTGCAAACTAAATTTTTTGTTACAAACCCTAAATCTTCTTTATTGTCATGAGTTTGATGATATCAAACTCAAAAACGACATGACCCCTGTGCTCCACCCTTCCTATTCACCTGATCTTGCCCTGAGTGACCTTTGTTGTTTGTTTGTGTTTGTTCCCCTGGATGAAAAAAAGGGAGATATTTGCTGATGCGGAACTCCAATATTCTCCTCAATATAATCTTGTTAAAATAGCTATATTTAGTAAAGCAAATCTGTTCTTTCTAACTCTCCTGGTCTATCCTCAGGAAGAGTTGGGGTAATTGATCTAGTAAATAAAAAAAGCATTTCTGACAGGACAAAAAAGTCTGTTTAGTTTGATGACATCAAACTCAAAAGCGCTGCATAGCAAAGGAAATGATAGAGAGAGTCAATTAGACAACCTACAGAATGGGAAAACATTGGCAAGCAATGCATCAGATAAGAATTTAATGTCCAGAAGATATAAGAAACTCAAACAACTTAATAGCAAAAAAAAAAAAAATCATCCAATTTAAAAAATGATCCAAGGATCTGAGTAGACATGTTTCAAAAGAAGACACACAAAAGACCAATACATATGTAAAAGCAAATCCAAACCGCAAGGAGATATTACCTCACCCTTGAAAATGGCTATTATCAAAAAGACAAAAATAACAAATACTGGCCAGAATGTGGAGGAAGGGAAATCCGCACTGCTGATAAGAATGAGTTAGTCCAGCCATGATGGACACACTCTAGAGGCTCCCTCAAAAATTGAAAATATGACCACTCCACGATCCAGCAATCCCACTACTAGTCATATAGCCCAAGTAAGTAAAATCCACATGTCAAAGAGATGTCCACACGCCCATGTTTATTGTAGCACTATTAACAATAGCCACGATATAGAATCAGCCCAAGTATCTATCACTGGATGGATGAAAAAAAAACAATGTGGCATATAGACACAATGAAGTACAGATGAACTTGGAGATCATCACGCTAAGTGAAGTAAACCAGACACAGAAAAACAGATACAACGTACTCTCACTTATATGAGGATTCTAAAAAAGGTCGATCTCATAGCAGTAGAGAATAGAATAGTGGTTACCAGAGGTTGGGACAAGTAGGGGGGAAGAAAACATAAGAAGAGGTTGGTCAGCAGTTACAAAATGACAGTTCTGCAGAAGGAGTGAGTGCTAATGTTTTACTGCTGGCAGAGGAACTGCAGCGAACAATAATGTATCATGTATTTCAAGCTAGCTAGAAGAGAGAATGTTGAGTGTTTCCACCACACAGAAATGGCAAGTATTTGAGGTACTAGATAAGCTAATCACCCTGATTTGATCTTTACACAATCTATATGTGTATTCAACATCACAATGTATCCCATACATATGTGCAATTGCTATGTGTCAATTAAAAACAAAGTAAAACCTATCTTAAACAATCCATCCACTTGAGAGAGTAAAATGAATTAAAAAAAGCGAATCCTGAAGCCAAAGTTAATCTGCTTGAAAAAATATAGGCCAATTCTATATTTTAAAAAATGCTTAATTTTTTTTTTTATTTTTGTAGAAACAGGGTATTGCTATGTTGCCCAGGGTGGTCTCAAACTCCTGGCCCCAGGCGATCATCTCGTCTCCGCCCCTCAAAGTATTCAGATTAAAGCATGAGCCACAGCACAGGCCAATTCTATGGTACTTTAAGCACATTTTGGAACAAAACTGCCTTTGGTGAAGACAGGATCAAGTCTGGGTCCTGAATCTAGATGTTGTTCTCTGGGGCTGCAATGGTATAGACCCACGTTTTGGGTATTTTCATCCTCACTCGATTTACAGGATCGCTCAAAAAGCTGCAGAATCAGTCCACGGGGGAAGGTGAGGCGTGAAAAGACAAAAATATAAAAGAGCAACAACTTCATGTAACTCGTTCTGTGCCCAAGATTGACACATGACCCGCTAACCTCTAGCACATTCTAGTTTGATGTCATGACCTTAAGCAGCTCTGCCGCCAACTAGACACATCCCTTTTCAAGCAGAGGCTGCTACATGCCACCCTGTGACATCCCTGGGTTTCCAGAGTATGAACAGAAGCCATGGATGTCTGGGGGGTCAGGTCTATCTGAGGCCACTTTCTGCAAATTCCGAGTGTATATGAAACACTTGCGCCAACATTGAACTCTCCATAATGGACCGTGCCTGTTTCACATTGTTTAGCAGTTGAATTGGAGCCAGACTCCCCAAATACACACCCACTTTCTTCCTTGGGTTTCGTGTCTCCAAAATGTTACTGAGAACCTCTGGGGTCTGAGTTCATGGAGCACTGCTCTACATTACTTGGGGACCTAGATTCTAGGAATTCCACTTTCAAACCTGGGAGCCAATGACAGTCTCTACAAAAATCTCTTCAAGGGGAGGTCCCACGTTGCAGCGATCTTCATATAAATACCTTTAGTGGCATTAACGCCGAGACAGAAAACAGGAGCAAACAATGATTATGTCTTCTAAAATCGGATTTATATTTCCAGACCTCCGTTGCTATGGCAACGGAAGTGGCATTCTTGTAATTCATCAAAAATGTAGTTCGTTCACAGAGTACTTACGTTTCAGGACCGTTCGTGGAGATGAAATGAGTTCAAGTATGTGAAATACTCAGGACAGGGCCCGGCCCAAAGAACATACATAAAACGTGCTAATGTTATTAATACTACCATCTCCTTAATTTACCAGTGATTCATTGGACACCTCTATCTACTGCACAATTGTTTGAGACAACACCGACATAAAAGACCAAACTCTCAAATGTATCCTTCCGTGGAAGCCGTCATCTTTTGTGAGCTTTCAGGTTTGTCAGAGAAAGTAAGAAAGCAACATGAGATGATAGGAGATGAAGAAGTCACCATAAATGGCAGGCACTTGGGTAACACGACAGCTGGTATTCACAGAGGACCTCCTCTGTTGCAAACTGTGTGTCGTGCACTGCACACATCATCTCATGCAACCTCCAGGACAGTCCTTCATACAGATGGGGACATCATGGTCAGAAAGCCACTTGATGCCACCCCCACGGCTGGCAGATCCATGTTTACTCCAGATCAGTGTACCTTCCAGCCTGGTGCTGGGGTCCTACACATTCTGGTGCCAGGGAAATGGTGGACAGGAACTCTTCTTTTTTTTTTTTCTTTAATAAAGATGTAGGGTGCAATTCAGGGTTAAGTATGCAAACATTGATTATGCAGGTACCCTTGTGGATGAGGTATGCCCCTCCCTCCCCTAGCATTTTCCCTCAACTGCCAATCCCACTCCCCTCCCCTGACAGTTTCCCATTACTGCCAAATGCTTTTTTATAGTATTATAATTGTTCAAGGTCCGCTTATGAGTGAGAACATATGGTACTCTGTTCTTTGTTTCTGTTGGTACAAGAACAGGCACATAGACCAATGGAACAGGATAGAGGCTCCGGAAGCAAAGTCTCAATTCCTCAACCAACTCATCTTTGGCAAAGCCTCCAACAACAACCATTGGGAGAAGAGAACCTATTCAGTAAATGGTGCTGTGGAAACTGACTGACCACGTGCAGAAGATTGAAACAGGACCCCTACCTATCACCATACACAAAAAGTAATTCTAAATGGATAAAAGACCTAAACGTAAAGCCTCCAACTATAAGAACTAAGTTTCTAAGGAAAACGCAAGAGACACCCTTATGGAAATTGGAACTGGCAACCAATTCCTATTCAGAACCCTAAAGGCCAATACCTTAAGAAATCAGATAGACAAGTGGGACCTCATCAAACTTACGAGCTTCTGCAAAGCAAAAGAAACCATCAAGAAAGTAGGGAGACAGCCCACAGAATGGGAACTATTATGACAGCACAAGTCTTTCACGACGATGCAGTGGTTTCCATTTCATTTGGGATATAGCAAACGTAAGAAGCATCCACGAGCCGGGCTCTGAGCAAGGTTTTCAGAGTCAATGGCGGCCAGCTTGGGTGGGAGTCAGGATGCTAGGAGCAGAGGTTACCCCAGGTCACTGAGGAAAATAATGGCTGGTCTCTTGGAGTTCCACACTAATAACGTTACATCTATTTTGATGTGTAATTGTTGCTCTTCTCCTGCTACTGGAGTTAATTTGAACCAGATGCCTGGACCTAATATTTCCAGCCCAGACTTCATTGGCTCTTGTTTTCACATAGTACTCTCTGCCTGGAGATTGCAGTGGAATCGGTTGGTTGTTTTAACCCTCCTCAATATTTCAGTTCCCGCTTGACAGTGTTTACCTTGTGATAACTGCATAAAAAGACCCAGAACTATCACAATTCAAGGTTTTATTGGACATGATGTCATCACCAAACCATTAGCTCTGCTCTAACCCACTTTCTACCTATTCCTTGTACTTTTGACCTCCGGGATAAATACGAGTTCTTCTCAGAAAAACGGTCATGAGAGTTTTGCTGTGGTTTGTTTACCTGAGTAATGTCCAGGTTTCTCGACTATGCCCTAGTTTCAAATATTCTAACTGTTCTATTTTTTCCTCCTCAAAACTAGCACACATTTTTCCATTTCTACTTTAAACTGTTAAGTTTTGGTTCAAATTCCAGTTGATTCATTTGTCATATGACAACTTTTCAGAGTCTCTGTGTAAATAGATAATAGTGTAATACATAACTTTCAGGCAACTCTGAGGATTAGAAGATATAGTATATAAAAAATTTCTGTCATAGTGTCTGACATTTTTAATAGCTTGGCATTATAAATAATAACCTGCTGTATGCGACTTGGTTATGACTTCACCTTATTGATAAGAATAATTTCCCATACCTGTGGACATCATCTTTCATTTACAAAGAAGAGATGACTCTAGTTATTGAATATTCTAAGTGCTTTGCATATACTGTCTCCTTTAATCCCAAACAATGGCCAACCCTGTGAGACAGGTACTATTATCTCTACTCTTCAGATGAGAACACTGAGTCACAGTGACGTTCAATAATTTGCTGAAGATCTCACAGTTAGAACAAACCCTGTAGCCCATTTAAAAATATGAGACATTCTATTCTAGGACATGTGTTTTTCATCACTACCTTAGAGATGCCTCTGAAAGAGCTGTATGTTTATTTTTATATATAATTAATCCTGTTTTATTGAACCCCAAATATACAGGTCTGTTATGATAGCTTTAGATTCTAATTCAACTGCTCCACTTTTAGTAGAGAATCTCCTATATATAAGATGCAATGCCACGTGCTTAATGATTCAAAGTCTAATTCAATACGATAGCCATCAAAATTATCTAATGTATAGAAACGACTGAAATAAGAACGTAATTAGACTTATCTGACCATCCAGCCACAGCTGCCTGAAAGAGGTTACTGATTTCAAGAGAGGAGGCAGTTTGTTTCTAGGTTGACAAGTAAATTCATCAAGGTTCTCCAGAGAGACAGAAGAACCAGTAGGGATATATGACCTATCTTGAGTCTGGTGGCCCGAGAACTGGGAGCGCCAGTGTCTGAGGGCAGGAGAAGATGGATGCCCCAGTCAAGCCAAGAGAAAAAAAAATGTCTCTTCCTCCACCTCTTAGTTCTGTTCAGGTCCTGAACATACTGAATGTTGCCCACCTCACTGGCAAAGGCAGACCTCTTTTACTCAGTTTACTGATTCGAATGCTAGTGTCTTCTGGAAACACCCTCAAGACACCCCCAGAAATAATGCCTTGCCAGCTCTCTGGGCCCCCCTTAGCCCAGTGATGCTGACCCCTCAAAAACCAACCATCACAACAAGCAAAGTTGGTGTCGGATCCATGGTATTTCAGTCAGAGCAAACACAGTGTGAGGTACACAGCAGTGGGCCTATTTGGGAAGTTATAGATGTAAGCTTGAGTGAGAACATCAAGAGTGATGGGCAGGGCTTACAGACGCTGGTGCTGGAGATGCTTTTGTTAGAGCTTTAAAAGCTGAGACTCTACAGTGTGGACACGGGGAGTTGGCAAGGGCCTTTAGGTAGAGAACATCATCGTGATCTGGTCCCCATGGCATCTGTGCAGAGAGTGCCCCGGAAGTGCTGAGTGCAGAGCCGCTGGTAGGGGACAGGTGATGGTGCCATGCAGAGGCGAGGTGGTCCCGAAGGCAGGCAGTGGGGCAGGGACCCAAGAGGAAAGGGTGAGTTTGAGAAACATCGAGAGGCGAATTTCACAGAGGTGTTGACTGGACGTGAGGAAGTTCAGTGGGTCTGGGCTGAGTCGCAGTGTTTGGGAGGCCCCGTGGTCCTGTTCCTCCAGGGAGAGACTGCACTGGCAGCAGCAGATGTGCAGGGTGAAGGGAGGAAAGGGGTGACTTTGGCTTAGATCGGCTACCTTCAAGATGCTTCGTGCGGTGCAGGGCGGGATGCCAAGTGTTTGAGCGTTCAGGATTGGAGCGAGGGTGAAGACGGGCCTCAAACACCTAATGAGCAGTTTCTGCGGATGTTTTCAGGCTGGAGCTGCAGTGCTGAATACAGCAACCTTTCGGAGCGTGGGAGGCTGCGGCAGGGCACACAGCTGTCGAACGACGTGTGCAGGTACCTCGTTTGGTTTTATGTTCAAAATCATAACTTTTCCGTTGTAAGGCTCCAGTGAATACCTTCAAGGGTTCTCTCCGGAGATTTTTATAGCTGTTGTTCAATACGGCAAGTTCAAGTGATTTGTAAATTGTCTGCTTATTACGTTGTTGATCTAAAAGGTCAGCCTCCATTGCCGACATTGGGGGTTCGTGGTTCTTCCTGCACTGAGACATCGGGGTCCTGCGTTTTAGCCAACAGATCAGTAATCATAAATCGTTTCCTGTTGCATGTCAGACTCTGTGGCAAATCATAGAAACAGAAAACACCGCTGCTGCTCTGGGTGAATAATGAAACTCCTGAGACAAGAGGGACACCCAAGTCTTGCAGGGCTGCTATACACGGGAAGCGTTTTCCCAGGAGTTAAGTGAGAGCTCTGAGCGTAGAGGAGAAAGAGTCATTGCCCAGAGCTTGTCCCAAGAAGAGGGTAGAACTGGAATTTCAGCCGGGTTTTGAACGGGAAGTGGGGAGCTGTCAAAACACAGGTGATGCATAGCTCCTATCTTGTTGTTTTATTTTAAAATGTTGCTGTCCAAAATGGTTAAATTTAAACCTGCAAATCTGTTCAACAAGTCAACGCTTCTATGACGATCCACCACAATTGGCTGATGCAGAGCATATATGGAGTTAACTGGATTAATTAAGTATTCTTGTACAAAGAAAAAAAATGAAATTATCTTTTGGAGGGCTAGACCCTCGTCGTCCAGGCTTCCCCCGCTAAGTGTTCGAGGAACTCACTGGCATCGGTGGACCAGCTAGCATTGCTGTGAGAGGCTGTGTTCAGCTTTGGGAATTTTTTTTTTTTTTGAGAGTCTTTCAACGCGATTGCCCACGTCATGACGGGTGATTTACCAGTGCACTTGCCCAGATCACATTGAGTGTTCAGCAGTTTTTACAAAAGGTGGCACGACCTCCATGCCCCACCTTCCCTGTTTATCTGATCTCGTCCCAAGCAAGTTTTTGTTTGTTTGTTTGTTTTCTGGGATGAAAAAGTCCTCAAAGGGAAATGTTTTGCCAACGTGGAAGAGGTGAAGCAAAAAATGGCAGAAGCCCTCAAAGGCATCGACACGCCTGAGTTCAAAAACTGTTTTGGGCCACAGAAAAAGCACCCTGGCAGGTTGTATTGCATCCAACAGACAGTCCTTTGGAGGTGACTGGAGTTTAAACATGTAAGAATAAAGACACAATTTTTTTATGAATAAATTCTGGGTTTTTTTGGGGGGGTTCCCCTCAAACTACAGGAGGCATAGCCCATCCTCACCAGCGCTTTGACCAATTGCTGTGAGTGACCAGGAGCCCTGGACGAGCCCTGCCGGGTGTCGTGTCCAGGCTAAGATCAGAAAGGACTGAAGCCAGGGTGTGCATCATAGGAGACACCTACATGTCTGGAGATATCGGGAGGAGGAGAGGTTCCAACTAGGCCGCAGGGAGCCCTGACTAAGACAGGTGGGCACATAACGTTTCCTTGAGCAGAAAGACCCTCAGAAATATGTGGGAAGAAACCACTTTTTTAAAAAATTAGACAAGCAGAGTTTCAAGGAAAACTAGACATCATACAAGTCAATTTCCAAGTAGTTAGTTAATGACAATTGCAATATATGCTAGGAGCAAGCAGAGGTTGGCCAGACATCACATTCTAGAAGGTCTGCGCCTCTCCAGGGAGGGTGAGGAATCGGCCCTGAAGATCTGACTTGGAAGTTGAGCTCTGAAGGGCAGGTATGTGTTAGCTAGGAGACGAAACCCAGAAATCCAGCATGCACAGCACAGCTGAAACAGAAGACGCATGGCGTGCTGAAAGAACTCATAAACAAACCAAGCCGCTCGAACAGCCCAGGGTGGTTGAACCAGCAAACACAGGGAGCCCCACATGCAGAGGCCGAGAAATCTGTTCTGGCTCAGGACTCCACTAGGAATTTGGCCCTGGCACGTGGCTAGGCAGGACAGGGAGCGAAGGTAGAGACCGGGAGTCAGAGACAGAAAGCAAGAGCGGAAAACAGTGGCTTTAAAGGAAAACGGGCCAAGAGTCGGACCTGTCTGTCTTCAGTTTTCTTTTTGGAGGGTTTTATATTTCTTTTCAAAATAATTTTTATTTTAAAGATGGGGGTACAATTCAGGGTTAGGTATACAAATGGTCATTGTGCAGGTAAAATTTGGACCTCTGTTGATCCCCATTTCACCTGGTTTGAGATCAGGTACCCTTATTGATGAGATGTACCCCACCCCTCTGGCAGTTTCCCATGACTGCCAATCCCTTTCTTGTAGTATTATGGTCATTGTTCATGGGTCTGCTTATGAGTGAGAACGTGTGGCACTCGGTTCTTTGTTTCTGTGATAGATCACTGAGTATGACAGAATCCAAATCCATCCAAGTTGTTGTGAAGTTCATAATTCTGTCCTTTTTTTTTTGAATTGGAGTCCCACTCCATTGCCCAGACTGGAGGGCAGTGGCATGCTTCCAGTCACCACAGCCTCGACTCGCTGAGCTCCAGCAATCCTTCCACCTCAGCCTTCCAAGCAGTGGGAACTACAGGCGTGCGCTACCACACCCAACTAATTTTTGATTTACTGTAGAGACGAGGTCTCGCCAAGTTGCCTGGGCAGGTCTCGGACCCGCGGGCTCAGGCAATCCACTCATCTCGGCCTCCCAAAGTACTGGAATTACACTGAGCCACCGAGCCTGGCCAATTTTGTCCTTTTTTTATGGCTGCATAATATTCCAGCCTGTAGTACTCATGTCATGAAAATGACCATCATTCCTCGAGCCTCGAGATCATTCTGACTGGACATCCAAATGAGATGGCTCGAGACTCCACCTTAGCAACTGTGGAAAACTCACAACTTCACTCTGTTAAAATCAGATCCAGAGATCTGTGTGGTGAAACCCCTTCAGCCCTCGCTGATTTGCTCTGTCTTTCTCCGGACCGCTCTTCCACCCCTCCTCTCTGCTGCCCTCCAGACCTGCCTGTCCACACATGAACACGTGGATTTGATTTCCCACACCTACAGCAAGGTTGATAAACTCTCAATAAATTTCCAGCGAGCTCTCGGGTTCCGTGGGGTCTCTGCATCCAGCTTCTCTTTACTCATATCTGAATGCTGCATGAGAGCAAGAGCCACGTAGTCCTCTGGTCTTTGGACAAGATCAGGATGGGGGCTTCTTCTTCAAGGGATTATCTGATGCGTAACCTTGTAGACAGCTGGGAGAGAGCACACAGGGTGGGATGGCCTCTGAACCTGTCTCTTCCCTTCCCTTTATCCACAGGGTTGTATCACCTGCTTCCCAGCTCTTCTGCAAAATGCCCTGGGATTCGTCAACAACACAAAAGTCAGAGCAATCAAACCAACCAGTCCGCTACACTCCCCCACGGACCTCCCCCTGCCCAGGGCCCCTCCAGTGCATCCTTCTGTGTTCTCAGACCAACTTGTTTCCGCCTCCACCCTGAGATGGACTCTGAGCTCTTCTTTGCCTTGAGGAACTCGGCCAAGGTTCCTGTGAGTTTTCATCCCTCAATACTTTACAAAGGGAAACAGAGAAGGACTCTGGCAGACATGCAGAGAAGCAGCCCTGGAGCTGCGGGTCACGAAAGTCGATGACCGAGGTCTCTGCAGGCAGCCAGTAGGTGCGGGAAGGCCACCGGCAGCCAACCAAGTGCATCCTTCTTCAGATGGCCAGCATGGGCCTTGTGGGCCCAGCAGCACCTCCGACCCTGTTTTCTCTGCCGGGCACCTGGCGTTTCATCTTTTTGTTTTGGCACCTGCAGTCTTTGTGTGCTGGCAGCCTGGGCAGTGCAATCAACTGGACCTTAGAAAAGAAAGCAAAAACATTTCTGGAATAAGTCAACCAATGATGAGACAGACTTCGTAGAAGGCCTGAAGGTATGCTACCAGGTTCCTCCTGGCGCACGCCAAATGGTCCAGTATCCTTTCTTCTTTTCTAAAGTTAAAACAATAGGCCGGGCATGGAGGCTCAAGCCTGTCATCCCAGCACTTTGGGAGACCGAGGCAGAGGATTGCCAGAGCCCGTGGGTTCGAGACCAGCCTGGGCAACATGGTGAGATCTCGTTTCTACAATAAAATTTTTAAAAATGAGCTGGGTGTGGTAGTGCATGCCTGTAGTTTCGGCTACCTGGAAGACTGAGGCAGAAGGATCGCCAGAGCCCAGCAGATCGACGCTGGGGTGGCCATGGGTGTGCCACTGAACTCCAGCCCAGGCGACAGAGTGAGACTCCAACTCAACAAAAAAATAAATAAAGTTAGGCCAATGCCTGTTCTAAGAGCCAAAAGCTTGATAAGCTAGCCTCATTGGGTGTCTTACTCCTCTGGCCCAGGGAGTACATGGCACTCAGGCCCAGGCGGTAAAGACACAGGCGATGGCGCATGGTGTCTTTACGGGATGACCTGAGCTGTGCATTTGCCTGGAGAGACCTGGATCCCAGCTTAGTGTCTCCATGTGTCCTGTGTTTACACCATCGAGGGAGACGTAGATTAAAGTATCCGCAAACGTGATTAAACTCTGGAAAGCACCTTCCTCTGCCATGCCAGGGGGGCATACCGGAAATTCATCACGCCATGAAATACCAGCTATATGGCCTCAGTGGCACCTGCCCGGGAGCCAGGGCAGCAGGCGAGGCCCGCCCTGCCCTCTTCTGTTGGAATCCCTCCTGTTTCCAGCTCCCTCCACATCCTCACCATCTTCACTGCTGGCAAAGCTGCTCATTAGCTGTTCTTTTCCCCAAGTTTATTCCGCTTCTCTTTCAAGGGCTGGGAAGGAATCAGGTATTTTGGCTCATGCGGTCTCCCGCTGGGCTGTCAGGGTAGGAGCCAGAAAAATAAAAGAACATGCAGAGCAATGTGAAGAAAGAGAAAAGATTTAATTACCCCTTCTGCTTGCTTATTTCAGAAGGTATTGGAAGATAGTACCTCCGTGCATAATCAAGAACCAATTTAGCATTGTAACGTCTGCTTAAGCAAATTAAAATAAGTGAATAAAATATGGCAATCAGGAATAAAATGTTGCTAGGGGGTTATCTTTGATGGATGCTTTGAAAGAAATGCCACTAAAACAAAATTATTTCTGAAACCTGGCTGGTGGGCGTCACATAATAGTGGTGTTTGCTGATCAGGGAACTTTGTAAATCTCTATGACCAAGATGCTCTGTCCTTCTCCCTAAATGATCACATCCCTTTGTAGATCGGTAGGGAGTATTGACCTGAATCTGGGAGGAATGGTTTGCAGAACGTAGCTCCTCACCAATCACGGGTGGCTAGCTAAGGTGCCCCCCAAATAGACTTCACATTGGCCCAAAGCTCTTGGGCAGACCTGGTCAATGCCAGAGAAAAAGAGGTGTTTGCTCAAGTAGTATAGAACATGCTCACAATTGCCTTTCATTTTCCCCACACCACGTGTTCTAAAATATCTTTAATTGTTTGTACTCAACATCCCCCTGATTTCCATCCCCCAAAATAAAACAAAGTCACTCTAACAAAACATGACGTCATTTCAACGGCCAGCATGAACATAAGGACTTCGTTGTGTATGTTACAGCTTCTGAAGGGACACGTTTCCTCCCCAGAACTGCATTCACACCATTCCTCTATGGTTCTCCTCCTGGTTATTGATCCTCTAGGTCTCTAGATCCTGCAGTATCTCTCGAGGCCACCGGTGGATTGGCAATGAAATTTGATGAAAAGCAAAACAGAATGTCTCCTGTCATTTGTTTCCCGGGCACTGGATCAATGATGCTTTCTACAACCCAAACCTTGGAGGCGGGTCTGGGGAGGCTCTGCTGGTGTGAAGCAGTGGCGACCTCAGGGCGTGTGACAGAATTGCTTTGTGGAATGAGTGGTGTGGCTTAGGAACCGGAGAATGACAGAGATGGAGGAGTGGGGAAGGGTGAACAGAAACTCTCCGAGGTTCTCTGGGAGACCAGCCAAGCAGGTGGGGCTGAAACCACGACTCCCGTCCTCGGGGCTGGATTCTAGCAAAAAACCTCTGAGGAGACTCCAGGCTGGTTGAAGGATGACTTAATCTTAGCAAAGGGCCAGGAGGGTCACTCTGGGGACAGAACGAACGAAAGCAGGTCGAAGACCAGCACGAGGGATTTCGGTTAGAGCTGCGTTTCAAGACAGTGAGCGGGTCGCCTGGCAAGTGGAACCATCACAGCCAGTTGGTCTATATCAGCGTTCCCTTGCTTTCCGTATGTGTTGCTCTTTTGAACAACTTAATCATACATTCGATTTTGTCTGTCACTTAAATATTTTAGGTATGTCTTTCTTCCACCGGCACATACCATTGGCCCAGGGCCTGGAAGAGTTATGTAACTTTTTGGACTGCTCTCAGTGCTTAATCCTCCATTCCATCCTTCCTCACCCTCTGTGAAGTAAGCAGGGAAGGGATTTTTACTCCCGATTTTCAGATAAAAATACACGTAGCGAATGGAGCCAAGCGGGGGAGGCAGAGAGAAAGACCTCTGACCAGGGCCTGCCCACTCTCAACTGAACTTGGGTCTTCTTGTCCGACCTACTTAGCTCGTGAGAAGTGCAGAGTAAATACTTGCTAGGAGATGAAAGGATCAATACAGTCGGGTTCCTACTTAATACAGATTTGATGGATGAAGACGGATTAGTTTTTTGCAAACCTTATTGGTCTTTAATAGTTCATCTGTGCTCTGAGAAGTAAATGTGTAATTTTTTAAAAGCACACCTATTTTCTTGGGGACATTTTCCATTGTTTCCCCCTAACTTTTAGCTCTCTTTAAAGTTCTGGCGATGGTAATGAAATATATATAATATAGAGAATAAAAATAAGAACCTCATCCGGCCCTGTGAAATTAGAGCTGGAAGCATTTTGTCGAGTTGATATAGTTGCCAATGAATTATTGCTCTCAGTGGAAGCTTTAAAAAGTTGCTTTTCCAGTACAGCTTTAAATACCTTCGTAAATTTGCTTTTACCTCTTCCCCAGGGAGACTGTAATTTAACGGAATAGCACCCACTCTCATGACATTCTTGGGCAAGGGATGGGATGTTCTTTTTAATCTAATTGCTGTACCTTTAGATGTGTACTCTAATATCACATTCAACATTTCCTCCCTTCCAAGTTTTTCTTTTATCAGATCCGTCCCACACTCATTTCTTCATTATCATGTATACCTTGATCATTGTCAATTTTTTTGTCTCTGTATTTCTTTTCTTACAGTTTTGATATTTGTTTCTTGATTCTTATCTCTGTGGTCCACTTGCTGTTGGTTTCTAGACACTTAATACTGAACTCAGACTTTTCAGGTAGGTTATTCTGAGAGATCGGCTATATCTGTCAATACCCAACTTCAAACCAAGCTCCACTCACAGTTTTTTTAAGTTGTTATATGTTATTGCGATTTAAAAATTGTTGTATCTTATTTCCAGGAAAGAATTATATTTCTTATTGATGCTCCAATTAAATGCAGTTTTACCTGATCTTCTACACTATTCCAAGGTGAATCTACACGTTGCTGATAACAAAGAAAAGAATGAAATAAAAGGCTCCAGTTATAAAGAAAAAAAGAAACTAATATGCGGAAATACTTCCAAAGAATTTCAAACGGTCTGTTCTTTCAAGCAATATTGCATACAACCCAGCTCCAGTGTTATGACAGAACCATGATGTGGGAGCCAGTGACACTGGGTGTAATCTGCACTCGAATGCCATTTTGTTATTATTTCTGGACTTGAAGCCAGTAAAGTGATTCATCCTGTGCTTTTACCCCACTTTTGCAGGCTTTCCTTCCCATCTCATCTTGCTGACTCTCTTCAACGCCGTTTGCTCCCACCCGGATACCTGCTCTGACCAGATAGCCTGTGAAGAGAACCTAGGTAGTGGATCCACTCAAATCTGTGTGCATCTGACAGTAGTGTGCTCTGTCATTCTTTGTAGGGTAGTGAGACAGCAATGCACTTGGGGAGCTATGTAGGGGAGAGAACAAATGACAACAGACTGAAAGTGGAGAAGAAAGTATTGGGGTTCCAGGTGAAGAGCACTCCGAGGCAATGGCTTAGGGTGACATGATGATAGATATTGTGATGATGGACTTTTAAACCTCAAGTTGCAGATCTCGCCAAGCTCTGGGTGAAGGAGTGGGCGCCTCCCAGACATGGTGGTCCTGGTGTCTGTTCTCAGGGGTCGTTAATTGACGTGACAATCATTTGCTTGAAGATTTTCTCCTGTGTCATCTTCTAGGAGTTTTACAACTTGCTAATTTCCATTTGGTCTATCATCTAACTTGAATTAATTTTTGTGAAGGGCTGTGTCTGGATTTGTTTTATACATGTTGATGTCTAGATGTTCCAGTACCATTTGTTGGAAACACAAGTCTTTTCTCTATTGAATTGTCTTTGCGCCTTTGTGAAAGATCACTTGACTGTATTTGTGTGAGTCTAGTCCTGGGTTCTCTCTTCTGTTCCATTAATCTATCTCTTCTTCTACCAATACCACACTGTCTTGGTTACTGTAGATTATAATTATAGTAAGTCTTAAAGTCGCGTAGTTTCAGCTTTCTCATGTTGTTCTACTTCAGTACTGTGTTGGCTACTCTGGGTCTCATGCCTTTCCCTAGAAACCTTAGAATACGTTTGTTGATAGCCAAAAAATAACTTGCTTGGTATTGCATTGACTGTATCAATTAATATGAGGAGAACTGACATCTTAACAATATTAAATATTCCTATCTATGAAAATGAAATATTTCTTCATTTACTTAGATCTTCTTTGACTTTTTCAACACAATTTTGTAGTCTTTGCTGTTTAGATCTTGTATGTATTTTTTTAGATTTATACTGAAGCCTTTCATCTATTTTTGGTATTGGCAAATGGTATTGTGCTTTTAATTTCAAATTCCAATTTTTTATTTCCAGTATTTTGTTTAAAAAAAGTCATGTGTGGGGACATTCTTGGCTTGTTCCTGATCTTAGCAGGAAAACATCTAGTTTTATTACAATGTTTTCAACAGTAAAATTAATCAAGATTTGTTCTAAGCATTGAACCATGGTAAATGCTCTGGGTGATATACTCCTAAGTTCTACTCTTAAGATGTTTATGCTTTGGGAGAAATAAAAAAATAAACCAGAGAATATAACAACACATATAGTGATATGTGCCCTGCCTTAAATATTACTCCTTGCTAACAAAAGCAACAATCACAAACCTCTTTGTTTTACTCAAGCTACCTGCTCACTCTGTCCCATCACCCATGACCGTCGTTACATCCGTGTTTCTAAGACATTACCTCTATTCCTTCTTGACATGGAGTCCAGACTGTCTTGAATGCTGCTGACTTTTTTCATCTCTATTTCATATGTCTATTTTTCTGTATTACCATCCTCCAACTACTCACTTTCCTTTGTAATGTCTTAGAGGAATTCATCCTTTTCTTTTCCACCTGTATCGTCTCAAAGAATTTTACTTCATCAATCTTTATCTATCAGTTGTTCTCTCTTTTGTTTTCTTTTTCTCCCTCATTGAATCTCCACTCTCTTGTAAAAAAGGAAAAACACTCTTCTAACTATTTATTTTGTGGTTGTTAAACACCACAAACATTCTTCAATGTCCGGCTCCCTAAAAGGACTGGCTATTATTTTCTCCTCTTAGTCATAATTTTTCCTCGATAACTAACAGTTCTCCCTGCGACTGACAAAATCACATACCAAATATCACCTTCTCTTCACTAAAGCAAGTCAGTCTCCTTGTTTTTGAACTTCTGCAAATTTAACATTATTAGACTTGGTTTTCACTTCCTCCTGGATATCTTTCCTTTTTAAGACTTTTATCAAAATACATTTTGTATGGCTAGCTCCATTTGGGCCACTTCCCACGGTTTTCTTTTTCTACACTCTTAACGTAGGTTTTTGCACAATCCTGGCTTTCAGCTGCTTTGACCCTTTTTCTCAACCTCTTCTCTTGACCCCGGGATAGCTTTCAGGCTGAAGACTTCACTCATCTCCTCTCTGTAGAATCTTCCTCCAATCAAATTTCCAGCTGTGGGCTCTCTCGGACTCCCGCTGTGCCTCTCCAACCGTCTTTTTGACATCCGCCCATCTACCTGCCTGCACCCTTAAGATTCATCATGGACAAAACCAAACTTTTCCTCCAAGATCTTCTCTATATCCTGCCAGTCCCGTCGTTTTTTCCTTCTGCTAATGGTCCCCTCATGCTTTAGAATACATTCACGCTTAACACTTTTTAGCTGCCTTTGAGTTTCTTCTTCAGTTGTTGCTTCAGAGCCTCCAAGTTCCCACCAGCCTTCACACCGAGCACAGTTTGTCTCTGACCTCTACACCTTCACAGTCCTAGTATTCACGCTGCATGATTTTTTCCAGCAGTTTGGAAAAAGAAATCTTTACTGCTACGTTATAAACCACTACAGTTTAGGCACAGATTCTTAATTCTTTTTTTTAAAAAATAAACTTAGCGTGTATCACAATAAGCCTATGGTAGATACTCAAACAATATTTGCTAAATTAAATGGAATTAAACCTCCTCCGATTTCCTTTCTGTAATCATTTCTCCTTTGCAATTGGAATCTCTATTTAAAAGAAGACAGAAAATTTTTTTTGCATTTTATCAGGTTTTATATATTTATTCTTAAATCTGAATTAAGGAAGCAAAACGTCTTGCAATCCATTAGGACATTAATGAAAGCTGGCAACTTGCCACTGTATTTGGCAGTCTAAACTGAATGACAAAACTAAAGAGAAAGCAAAGAAGAAAAAACACCATTAAGATGAAAGCAAAAGCAATGTTTTACAGTCACCATGTAATCATTTATATATTGCAGTGCTGCTGTAGCTGAAAAGACATTTTCACTGTTTCCTCTTAGTCTCCCTGGACTTTCTGCTCAGATGCCTTTGGGGCTGAGCGTTTTTGTGTTTGTTCTCAGGGCCATCTGGTCATTGTTGAGGTAATTAGGTATGAAAAAGTACCGCATTTATCATTATTTTGTGCTGGAATGACAGATATGCTTGGCTACCCTGAGCTGATCACTACGCACCATACGTGCAGCAGCTTCACCATGGGCCACATCAATATGGACAATTATTATGTATCAATTAAATTTTTTTTCTTAGGTAATATGTTTTAACGATTATGACAATTAAGGAATTTGCTCCGTGCTGTTTGGTTGTTGGAGAATGCGACAAGTTTTACCCAAATCTGGTCATGGCCTGGTGTAATGCCCACAGGTTCTGGAGGTCACTGTGCCCAGGAGGCTGGCTCTAACTCAGGCCAGCTGAGACCCGGGGGACAGTGTCTCTGTGGAAGCCATCTGCTCAGCTCAGGTCTGGGCCGTGCACTCCTGTCCAACGGCCGAAAAAAGTTCATCGCAAGTGCAATAGCTGTTGCTGGCTTCCAGGGTGCCAGCCCACTGCAGAGAGACCCTGGGAATCATGATTTGCAGAAAAAAAGTATCAGTGAGGAGGCTCTCTGTAGTTCCCATATCCAAGTTACGAGCTGTTCACTCTCAGGGTAGGCTCAGCTGCGGTTTTTCGTCTCAAATTGTTGGCCTCAAGAGTGTCTTTCACATGGTTGACCCAAGCAGGTTCTTAAACATTTAATTAAATTAAATTAATTTAATTTAATTTATTTTCAAAAATGGAGTCTTACTATGTTGCCCAGGTGATCTCGAACTCGTGGTTTCAAACTGTCCTCCCATATTGGCCTCCCAAATACTGGAATTACAAGCAAAAGCCACTCAGCACCTGGCTCCAAGTTGAATTTTACACATAAGCTGGATACCAACATTTTAAAAATTCATGAGATTTCATATAAAACTATGAATGTCTGGCCTCGCTTGACAAGCCTGTGAATCTGGCATCCACGTTCACAGGGAAGTACTTGGCCGGAGTTGGAGAACGTTCAGCCCTTTCGCCCCGGGCTGACTGTCATCACCGTCATTGTCCCTGGGCCAAGAACCAGCTCCTATTCATGGTCCCACGTGCCTTCCGCCTTGACCCGCGGTCTGCACGTTCCTGCTGGCACTGAGGGTATGCCCCTCAGACCTTAGGAATCACCCTAGGAATACAACACCTCAAGTAAAGTCTTGGCCATCAGAAAAGATGGGTGTGCTTTCAGGATGAGGAAAAGAAAAAATGAATGGAATCACAGCCAGCGGCCGCTGATCAGAAGAGACAACCGCCCACCTGTCTGGATGGTTTGAGACGGTGTGGATAGTTCTTATGCCGCAACCGATGTTTACCAACAGGTTGCTGGGTTAGAGACTCTTGATCTTCAAAAACATGGCAAACAGAGAGAGCGTGTCACCCCTGAGAAAATAAACATGAATTCATTGGGGAGGGGTTGCTTTTCTTGTATCGGAGTCATGGGCACAGACGGTACTGCACGGCCTTAGAGATGATTTAGCATCCGAGTTCCGTCCTTACACCCACTGAGGTGGTCTGGGATGCGACAGGAGAAGCTGAATGCTCCTCTGGGGGTTTCTTTTTCCTGCATCTGCAGAAGAGGAGTAGGGCTTCTCTGACTGTCCCATGCTGTAGACCAATAGAGGTGGACTAAATATACTTATCTTACCAAGTAGTGGTAAGGATCAGAAACCATTTACACAGGCGTCACAGAGTAAATATCGAAGGAAAAAAATAGTCATTTCTGTTCCTCTGATGATTACTGTTGAAATCATTACTGGAAAACAGGTGATGAATCTTTTGTTTCATTTTTAAGTTGGGGGTATCGCTCTGTTGCCCAGGCTGGAGAGCAGTGGCACAGTCATGGCTCTCGGCAGCCTTAACATTCCAGACTCAGGCGATACTCTTGCCTCATTCTCCCAAGTAACTGTGACTACAGGCGTGCACCACCATGCCTGGCTAATTTTTAATTTTTTTTTTTTGTAGAGACAAGGTCCCACTATGTTGCTTAGGCTGGTCTCAAACTTCTGGGTTCAAGCCATCCTCCCACCTTGCCCTCCCAGAGTGCTGGGATTACAGGTGTGAGCCACCATTCCTAGCCTGGGTGATGATTCTTGATGGGACGGGATGCTAAGTGATACAATTTGATCACCTCAAATGATTTTGGAATCTGAGCCAAAAATGAGTAAAACAGCACCTGAATACAAACACATGACTGTTTAAAAAACAGTAAATATGGCTTCGCAGGGTCTGGCTTTAGGATTATGGTCAAAAAGAACCAAGTGAGATGCAAAAGCAAGCCTTGGGGTTGGGACCAGAACAGCCACAAGGCCTCATGAGCCTGGGGTGCGTCCCCTTCCCGGAATCTGGCTCCCTGATTGTGTTCACGGGAGGACTGAAGAATGAACAAACAGACGAGAGGCTGGGAAGGGGAGGTCCGAGGACAAATAGAGACAGAGGTACTGGAGCAGCAAGGGTCTTTCTTCACAATTATTCCTATGAGTAACCTTGATTATCTTCTAGAGAGATGGGCTAAAACTTCATGATGGAGAAATATGAAATTCTCCCTCCATCGGTTGCCGGACTCTTACAAGTGTCCTCCGAGGCAGCCCTTCTCATATTGCAGCTCCTTCTTACTCCCTGACGTATAAAACTCGACAGTGATGGATGGGGTGGCGGAGCAACCGTGAAGGTCTCTAATCCTGCAAGCGTCTCATTTTCCAACAGGGACTGGCTAGGGACAATGTCACGCCACGTTCCCGCATCTCTGCGTTTCTGAAGGATGTCACGGTGCGTGTCGATAACTCAATTACAGAGTCCTTGGTCCTTGCTCTCTGTGAGGTCCAGATTTTTGGAGAAGGAAATCTACTCTTCACACATTTTACCAAGTTGGTTCTTTGAAAGTTGGCTGTCGGCTAGGGGAGCCTGCTCGGTGCCAGCAAAGGCTCTCGGTCCAGGTGGCGACTCCTCTTCTCAAGCTGACACGGGAGAACTGAAATCAGACTCCCGGCACTCGCTTCAGGCACTTTGGAAGACCCGAAGTCACCAGGCATGAGTGTTGTGAGTCACGGCCCTAAGCCCAAGTCCTCCAAACGCAGCTTTGTGTCAGAGGGAGGCCACAGACTTTGAGGACAGCCTGAGATCTCTGCGCATTTGGACTGCAACTATTGATGGCCTCGGATATTTCGCTCTTTTGTGACATGCTTAACTTTCCTTCTAGAAAGTAATCCCCTTACGGGAAGAGGCCCATTTTTTTGATTCTTGAATCTTTAGACCTTTTAATAAATGCCTGATGGATGGGTGGGCAGTCCCTTCTTGTCTGTCTGGGAACAGGGAGGCAGATACGGGTACTTGCCAGCCGCCAACCACGCGCCGGCCACTGTATGGGTGACAGGGGCTCTCAGACACAGTGTCGCTTCACCTGGCAGCAGTACTGTGAGGCCTGTGCTATCGCTGTTTTTAGAAATCAGATTTGGGCAGAATCAAGAACCTGCCAATGGAGCAAGTGAAGGAGGTGATATGCAAGCCTGCCCTTGTCTTAGTGTGGGTTGCTGTTTCACAAATGGCCAGTCCACCCACTTGATGGCAGTCCTTACGTGTTCCAGGAATAGAAGGTGAAAGTGTCTGAACATGTCCCCAGGTTCTTGGAGGAAGCCTACAGATCAAGGTAAGTCGAGGCACCTGGTTTGAGTTGGTGACGTCAATGGGAAGAAAGAAGGTAGGTGCTGCTCGGCAGGTAATGGTACTGTTAATCCACCCCAACCCCACCAAACAAAAAAAAATGCATAATCCCAGACCTCCATGCCTTGCCTACAGGAACACGATGCAGCTTGTCCTTTAGTTTGGTTATACTTTCTTCAATCTTGTCATAAGGCAGGAGTGGGCTTTGTGGCTTTGAAGTAAGTATATTTATGATGACTGGCTCATGTCGTTTTCACATGTCTCAGCATCACGATGGCATTTAATCATTTGCAAATAGCGTTTATTGTTTTGCTGAGTCCAAAGTCATGAGCCTCTTCCTGGCTTATTCTATGGAGTAGTAAAGTTTTCACTAAAGACTTCTGCTTTTTCTCCTTTACTGGAAATGTTTTTCCCTGAAATGGGAAGGAACGATCTCGCTCACGGTCTTATTTTAAGTTCCGTACTGTGATGTCTTCTGAAAGCCTCTTCCTTCCGCTTCCACAGGGCGAGTACCATGGTGCAACCCTTTGCTGTTTATAGCAAGTGAAAGCACATGCAGGGTTTGGAACCAAACCATGGGCTGTAAGTTTGGTTCGCTCTTGGGGTAAATTCCAGTCTGAAACCTTCCAGTGGCCTATACGTGAAAAGCTACTTCTTAATGTTGACAGAGAATGTTCTGCTGAAGAAAGATATTCATATGGCATATTGTATCATCAACATCACAATTCAAATAGTCACCTGGTTACCAAAAAAAAAAATCTCAAAAGTGAAGCTTAAAGCATAGCCACCTGGACACAGCCTTATCTGGGTAATTACATCCCAGAAACACATAAAACTGGATAATTATAACTCGGATTGATGCAATTATGACCTGTAGTGGCGTGTTGTAATCACAGATGGTATCAGTTGTCATTTGCATCAAAATCATAAAAATACTTCTGGAGAAGTCTGAACCAATAAGTTGCTTATTTGTACCCAGTCACAGAAGGATCTGTTGCTGTCATCGCGAGTTGTGTACTCATCAGCTAAACTTCTCCCTTGTTGAGGAGGAAAGTCCTGTGTGAAAGTCTTGGAATTGGACACTTGAGCATGGCCTCTAGCCTCCGCTGGTCATTGACCAGGGCAGGCCACTCCTGCAGACCCCACTGCAGGAAGCCTATTTCTGATTTTTGCCCAAAAGCTCTCCTTCGAGACCTGCTGTCCATGTCCTGAAAGCAGCTTAGCTCAGTGCCTGGGAAGGAAAGAGATCCCTGTTCTTCAGCCTATCTTTTGGAGACATTGTTATGTTGTTCTATTCTAGAATGTTCCTCACTCTGTTCTGTCGCCTCCCCACGCAGTCTGCCCATGAGGAGACCACTCCCTCCACCCTCTCACAACACTGAACTACAGGGACTTCCACTGCTGGCTTATGGGCAATGAAGACTAAAGAACAGCACCAATGTCCAGGCTGTCCTTGCAGGTCACATGTCACAGCAGGAAATGAAAGTCCTTCTGGGCCACCCTCGTTGGTGGCTCATGGGCTCTGAGCCTGGAAATTGAGGCGAACTTTTAGGAAAAGAAAAGAACAAAACATATCATCCTGGCAAAAATATAGGGTCTCCCAGAGGTTAGGAACGGAGTCGTTGTCACCATGCTGAGAGAGTCACGGGGAATGATTCTGATCAAAGTGGCCAATATTGGCCTTTATCTCCAATTACGGAAGCAGTTACTAGTGGGGAATCGGTTTATTCGGGTGGCTTTGAGATTTGAGGTCGAGCCAATTGTGGGCCCTTTAAGTGGGATGAAGAGGGACAGTTGAGGTTGTGGCTGGACAAGTAAGAGTGGCATTTATTTAATCCGTGCAGCAACCTAAGTAAGAATTATTATATCTCGTACAGGTTGGCAAGTGAAGAATGGTCTCATTTGGCCAGGATAGTCCAGCTAATACGTAGCAAGGTCAAACCCAGATCTGACTCCAAAATCTGCTTCTCTTAACTTCCACCCCTCACCTGGAGTAGCGACTGAGAAGGCTTGATCATGGCCGCTGGGAGCTAACAAGAGAGGATGCTCTCGAAAGCTGACACGTGATGGAGTGTAATTAAAAAAGTGAATAGGGCTTGAGAATGTTGCTCATTAATCGCCATGACTTTTTGAAACGCAAACTCTTGCTATTCCCAATTGTACAGATAAGAAAATTCAGAGAAGCAAACAGATCAAAGCCATTATGGGAGAGGTTTCTGCATCACACTCTATGGAAACTCCTGGGCACTTGTGGATCATGTGGGTTATTTAAAAATAATTCATCTTAAATACAAGTACAACCTCAGCTTCTCAGTTGCACTGGTCACTTTTCAAGTACTCAATGGCCACATCAGTCTAGTGTTCACTGCATTGGACAGTGCAGATGGAGGTCATTTTCATTTTTCTAGAAAATTCCACCGGACGGTTCTGGTAGTACTCTTCAAATCCACCTTCTCTACTTTTCTGGCACACAGCTGTATTCCCAACAACTAGTGATTAGGCACGCCACAGGACTGAACTCCAGTCTGTGGCACATAGGCAGGACAGGTATCATTTCCAGGTCTGGGCCATACCAACCATCGTGAGAAAGGCCACATATCTTTCCTGCTCTGCTACTCTGGTGCAGTCGAGCTTGGTGAGTTGACAGGTACCCGTAGGTGATATAGAGGAAGGTGGGAGAGGGGGGAACTGAGTCCCTGAATCACTGCCTGGAGGGAAGCAGCCTTTGCTTGGATGCAATGTGAATGAGAAATAGATTTGTACCATGGGGACCTGCTGAGATTTGGAGTTGATCTGTTATCACAGTCATCTTACCTTACCTAACACAGTCAGAGAGTCAATCATCCTAGAAGTAGGATTTGAACTGATGACATCCGGATGTAAGCTTACTCTCGGCCACCTCACTGAAACTAACAAAATTGAACAAGTAGCCCAGACATGAGTTGGGCAAAGGAAAGATAGTGCAACTAGCAAACTGTTGAAAGTCAAAGAATTCCAAACTTGTCAATAATAATAACAGTAATAGTGACAATTCTTCACATTTTTAGTTCTGTGTGCTGGGAAGTGTGCCTTACTGCATTTACTCTCCATGACAACATTTATGGTGAGTACCACGCCATGCCTGTTTTGCAGAAGAGGACACTGGTTTGAAAGCCCTGATGTGTTGATGGCAGATAACAGGGAGTTTGGGGGTCCTCTCTGTCCATGTCAGCCCAGGGAGAGGCTGACACCGAACAGGTCAAGGCAGAACAATGAAGAAGCTGGGTTCACTCTAGACCTTGGCTAAATCCTTACCCATGAAAGGTCACATGTGTGAGTGTGTGTGTGTGTGTAAATCTGTAAAATCTCTGTCCATAATGCTATTTATTTTCTTCTCACTTTATTTTCTAAAACTCCCAGTTAAAAACAAAATGAAAGCCAAAAGAAAGCCTCTACTAGTACTGACAATCATGCATCGCCAGTCCAAGTTAATGAAAATCCCTAGAAGGTAATCTTGTTAGAGGCAGCTCCCAAGCTGCCATCTTGCCAGGAATTGGGGCTAAAATCACAAGTGAAGAGGACATGCCTTTGCTCTGGATATTCCAAAATAAAACATATAATTATCACTCTGGGTGAGAGCCTTAAGTTATGTGCTGAAAATGCAAGGAACTTAACCAAGCTGTTCCTCATCCATGTGGTGCTCACAGATCAGTGAAGTCCATGGTCTATGTGAGGATTATGTGGTCATACAAAAGAAGGACACCCTGACGGCCACCATCTGCATCACCCCACACACTCGTTCTATGAGACGCCCTAACCACTGTGTTGCTGTCTCAATAACATAGTGGATGTTTTGGGGGTGAAAGCAGGCCTTCGTATATATAAATAAGTATGCAAAATCATCCTTTTTTAGTGGGTGAGAACATGGAGGAAGACCTAGAGACCAGCCAAGGTCATTTTCTTCTCCAAACGATGCATGAGAGCTAGATTACACACATACTTGCACACACATCACCCAACGAACCCTGCCATGAAGAAAGTTGGAAAGGAAAACCCCCAAACCCAGCTGCACTCGTAGAGATAAAAACTGAAGCAATTAGAAGAATAAACAGACAGGATCATATACATCAGTGATCACCACCGCATTTGACACACGGACACTCTCTGCAATCATAATTCCTCACGCTTCTTCAGTGAATGGAAGAATCTATAAAACCATTAATGAACAGGAAAAGAGATCTGCTCAGTGCTTGGCAACATATAGCTGCAACAAGCAGTAACCAGAACAAAGAATCTGTCCTAGAGCCTCAAGAGAAGGCTTTGAATAATGTATGGGATGTTGCTTTGAAAGTCAAAGTTGCTGGGGCGTGGAAGGTGGCGCTTACAATGCGTGATCAATCTAGTGGCCTAACAGGCAAGGAGGAGTCCCTTCCATCACAAGAGTGACAGTCATGCAAAATATGATGGAAGTCTTGAGCTCCTGATCTAAGGAAGTGATTTAAATTGTCTCAAAAGAGAGAAGTCACAACAGAGTCGATGCAGTCTCACAGATTCTAAGATCTACAGTGAAGCCTCTGTGATCTAGAACTTAGCTCCAGGCTTTCAAAAACCACGAGATACATAAAAGCAAGAAAAACCACACCCACAGATCAATAAGCCAATTCACGATAAAGCGTCTGGGCGAAGGAGTGGTTGGTGGGATAAGTCAAGGCCTTCTGGAATTGCAGCCAACACTGTCCCCAGACGGGAGAAGCTCTCCAAGGGGATCTTTCGGATCACAGGGTACAATTGTTCCTTATCTTAAAACAGCAAAGAAATAAATTACAGAAACCAGGAATATCTGAAAAACCAATAGGCAGTGCAATGTCTGATGGCAGCAGTGACGGCCTGTGGGCCACGGGAGGACCAGATGAGCAGGGCGTGGATCAGAGCTGCCCAGCAGAACCTGCCCGAGGTGGACACGCTCTGAGCTGTCCAACATGGCAGCTGGCAGTCGCTGGCGAGTCTCAGATGTGTGGCTGGTGTGACTGAGGGAATGAGTCTCAAATTGTATTTAATTTTAACTTTTACAATCTAAACGGTCACTGGGAGCCAGGGGCCAGTACATTGAACAGCACAGATACAGACTAATCCCATTATTTTTATCTCTAACTTTAAACGCAAACATCACAATGACTCAGTCGATATGTGTCACGAGCCTGGGCGGAACCAAGTGCTCTAGAAAGCTCTTGACAGCCAATATTCTGCCTGAGGTGTTCATATCGAATTGAACCCGGTGCCAGAGGATCCGATTTCCGCCCAGCGAGAAGACACTGCAAGCCAGAGGGTGCCAGATTCTGTTCAAGCCTTGTCCTTGCATTTCTGACTGTCCTGATGGGCGTCTCTGGACCTGCAAGCTGTTGAAAGATTTGGTTTTATCGTGTGTGGCTTTAGGAAGGCTGGCAGGAAACAGAGAAACGTTTGCAGAGCTGTGTTGACCCACATTTAAGGAGAAATGTGCAGTGACCCAAATAGTGTGCATACAGCCTTTAAGAAATTGTAGCTGCTTATACCAATTTGAATTAGAAAATGCAATGGATGTTATACTTTAGAGATTCTCTTACATGCAAATTGTCATTTTTATATTTTCTGTTTATGTATTTTTTCTTTCCCTTCCTCCCTTCTTTCTTTACATCCTTCCTCCCTTCCTTGTTTCTCCTCCTTCCTTCCCTCCCTCCCTTGCTGTATCTATGTGTGTTGGGGGCTCTTCTTCTGGCTTCACACTCAAGTGTCATGCTGCACTATATTTGGGGGTATCAAAATCAGGCCCGTAATCATAGCTTGAAAATTTGGAAGCACTAGAAATATTCTTTTTGTTTTCAGAAAGCAACACTGAAAATGTTTCCAGCACCGGGCTTCACGACCGAGAAAGCTTCCAGGTGTCTGGGCTCTGGTCGGCTTTGCATCACTGTCAGAAATAATAGTTCGGCCGGAGGAGCGTGGAGACAGGACTGGCGACCCGTGGAGCAGCCACACACTCCCCACGCAGCTTCCATCAGCCTCTCTCCAGCGCACAGCGTTGGGGTGACTCGACGGAGCGTACCTTTGACCATGGATGTGACTCTTGGGGGTGGCTCCTTCTCCTCCATCCAAGGTGGCCTGTGGAGCCCCTCTGGGGCATCCCGGGGCAGCTGGCATGCTGTCCTGGCCCACGCCAAGGGGCCGCCTTCTCCTACCCCGCACCCGGCTGCCGTGTCCTTGTTTCTTAATTGTTGGGGTCAAAGACATGAATGCCCGGCTACAGCTGACATTTAGCCTTTGACAAGAACTTCCTCATGGGCGGGGGGGTGAAATCCAGAGGTGATGGAAGACCAATTAAATGAGTACATAGGTCTGGTTTAGGATCAGCCTTAGACGTGGCTTCTGAGTCAGCCTTGGGCTTGGTGATGGGGAAGAGGCCTCCACAACACGGCCCGATGTTGCCTTTGTAATTTGATTTTGGTGGATCCCAATAACGAAACTCCTACGAAACTCAAACGCTTGCTGAAACCCGTGTCAAAGCTCTCATTAGCTGCAGTCACAGCAACAGGATCGATGCCATTTAGAAATACTGCACTAAAGCTTTTTAGAAATTTCTGTAATGAGAAGTCCATGTTGAGCACACAAAACTCTGTGTGGCCATATAAGGTGATCTTCCATACCAAAGCCAATGACCTCTTTAATGTGATGAATGTAATATCTCCTAATCATCAATTAGCAGCATGACTTTAATTGATTTGTCTCTTGCATATAAATATATATCCCATAACTCTGTGTTGACCTGCTCAAAGAGAGCATGCACATATTTGTTGAATGAATAAAGGTTCAACTCTATTATCGTCATTGTCACCAAACAAATTGCCTGCCTAAGTCATTAGTCTTCTAAGCACATCTTTCTTCCTTTGCAACTTTGTTTCCTAATTCATACAAATATTGTTTCTTAATGTTGTGATACCTCTGAGAGTTTGAAATCAAAATAGGATTTAATTAAGACCAATTTGTTCCCTCTGTCTAATATCGTTGACATATTCTTTCTGCAACAATTATGTGAGGTATGTAGAAAGGTATAACGGGCCCCGTTAGCCCTGTAAAGCATGAAGAGACTCTGTGATTTCCTAAAGGCACATGACTTATTGGTGGTGAATCTTCTGGTCCTCAGGACTGATGTGTCACCAACGAAGCCATATGTCAGCCCCCACAAACCTCAGCAACTCGGATCAGGTCAGAGCCCACTTCTTAATTACTGCTCTGTCTAAAAGGAAAAGGCAACACACTCACACCCTAAGGACTTAAATGTAGCCCAGGCATGGTGGCTCACACCTGTAATCCCAGAACTTTGGGAGGCTGAGGTGGGAAGATTACAAGTCAGGAGTTTGAGAACACCCTGGGCAACATAGTAAGGCATTGTCTCTACAAAAAATTAAAATTAAAAATTAGCCAGGCGTGCTCCAGCACGCCTGTAGTCCCAGCTACTTGGGAGGCTGAGGTGGGAGGATCACCTGAGCACGGGAGGTTGAGGCTTCAGTGAGCTGTAATCTTGCCACTGCACTTTATCTTGGGTGACAGAATGAGACACCGTCTCTAAAGAAAGAAAGGAGAGATTTAAGTGTTCAAATGTTCTGTTCGGAAGGGCATGTTGCCTGTTCCAGATCTCTGTCTTTAAAAATCACACTTAGATCTTTAGTTACCTGAGGGCCTTGGATGAACGGTCATGACCAGATTTTAGGACACACCTAAGACCTTATTTCTTAAAATTCAGGGCGTGTCTGCCATTAATAGGTCTAGAGATCACCAGGACTTTGCTAGAAATGCTGGAATTTTTATCTGCTAAGTTGACCAGTGCACTTAATTTCATTAGCCAGTGGCAGGAATCATGCCTTATTTTAGCTTCAAACATTTTGGTCCTAGATGTAAGAAAACAATGCATTTCCTCTCAGTCTTAAGTGGAGTGAAATTTATACTTGCATGACATATACTTTTATACTGTTTTTTTCCTCTGGAAAAAAATCCTGTCCTTTTTTTTTTTTTTTTTTTTTTGAGTCAGAGTCTCACTCTGTCACCCAAACTGGAGTGCAGTGGAACGATAACAGCCACCCTAGTGTCAACCTGCTGGCCTCTGGCGATCCTTCTGCCTCAGTCTTCCAAATAGCTGGAACCACAGGCACATGCCACCCTACCTGGCTAATTTTTCTTGATTTATTATAAAGATAAGATCTCACCCTGTTGCCTGGGCTGGTCTCAACCTGTAAACTCAGGCAATTCTCTCACCTCGGCCTCCCAATGTGCTGGGATTATAGGCATGAGCCACTGCACCGGGCCTAAAATTTATTTCACCTGTTTCTTTCTTTCCTTCCTTCTTTCCTTCTTTCTTTCTTTCTTTTCTCTTTCTTTCTCTTTCTCTCTCCCCCTCCCTCCCTTCCTTCCTTCCTTTCTTTTTTTTTGTTGGAGTCACCCAGGCTAAAGAGCAGTGACATGCTAATGGCCGCTGCAGCCTCCACCATCTGGACTCAGGCGATCCTTCCGCCTCAGCCTTCCAAGTAGCTGGAACTACAGGCATGCGCCACCATGCCCAGCTAATCTTTTATTTATTGTAGAGATGAGGTCTCTCCAGATTTCCTAGGCTGGTCTTCAATCCATGGGCTCAGGCCGTCCTCTCACCTCGGCCTCCCAAAGTGCAGGGATTATCTGCATGAGTCACTGCACCAGGCCTCAGTCCTTTCTTGTCTCCAGGGAGCATGATTTTATTCTCATGTGATTTTCTGTGTGTTCCCACAGTACTTCTTACATCAGCTCAGAGTTGGTACATGGACTGTGTACTCAGAGCTGTCATGTGGCATTATAAACACTGCGCATGCTCATGGATACACACACACACACACACACACACACACACACACACACACACACACATCCCTAACCCAGTCAGTGTGCAAATCTTTTACGTAAGGAGAATGTAGACTTTAGCGAGGAAGCATGGTGTGTGTGTGTGTGTGTGTGTGTGTGTGTGTGTGTGTGTGTGTGTGTAACTAGTGAGTTGAAATAAAGACAAGCATGGTAGCTAGACTTCTAGGACACACACTTTTAAAATTCAAAGGAAGTGAAGTTAGTCAGGATAGGGTTCCTGGAGGAGTGGATATCAATTATGCTTCAAAAAAATCATAGGGCTTTATGGCTGCTCTGGTCTAAATGTCTGTGTCTCCCTCAAACCCATAGGTTGAAGCCTAACTTTCAATATAAGAGTATTAGAAGGCCTTGGGGAGGTGACCAGGTCATGAGAGTGGAGCCCTCTTGAATGGAATAAGGGCCTTTGCAAAGAGGCCCCGGAAAAATATCCGTTGCCCTTCCTCTAAGTGAGGATACCGCAAGAAGGTTCGCCTGTGAAGGGGAAGCCAGGGCCTCAGCAGATCCAAGTCTCTGGCGCCTTGACCTCGGGCCTCTAGCCTCTAGACTGTGAGAATCAATGTCTGCTGTTTGGAAGTCAACCAGTCCACCATGTTTGGTTAGAGCAGCCCAGGTGGACTAAGACCGAAGTCAACGGGAGAAAGATTTCTCAGGGTGTACAGTTCTGTCCCTTTTGGAGGGCAATCCATGAGGCGGATGACAAGTTGGATGCCCTCAGTCCCTTTATAGGATGCCATGGAAAGAGTCCTGCACTTGGAGTTAAAGGACATGGGTCCTGACGATGGTCTTCAGAATGGGGAACTGCACGAGTCTCTTCCTGCCGGGACCTCCTTCTGGTCCCCAGAGGTCAAGGACCGACCTCAAAGCCTCACACCAACCAGCTGTGGGAGAGGCTCATGTACAGATGAGTTTTCTTTAGGGAGTTGTAAAAATGTTGCATTAGTGTTTAAGCACGGGTGTGTCCCAACTTGGACTACTCTTGACAAGGTGGAATTTTCTAGGCACCGAGCCTCGCTCCATCCATAGTCAACAAGCTCTGACAGAACGATGCTGGGAGGAAGCCACTTCTCCAGGACTCATGACTGATGCCCCGATGCCCGAGCCTCATGGGAGTGACCCTTGACCCTCATGAAGCCACAGTCATTTTGGGATTATGAAACTATCTTCCGAATGCATGCCTATACAACTTGAGGAAATGCAATATAGATTAAGAGGGATATTTGATTTCCTCAGTGATCACATTGTCAGCCTGGTTGCTCAAGGCATTTGAGTTTGTGGCAAGTCTTGCCGTCTCTAAGAGAGAAAGCCAAATCAATTGCAGTGCCCCCAGATCCCCCTCTCACAGCCAGGCCTTGACCTCTGGACTCACTTTGCTCTAAGCATACCATGTCCTCACTCTCAGGCCCTCCAAGAATGCTCAAACTCAGAGCCTTCTCCTGTGTAGAGGGTCCCAATCATGTCACATGGCAGGAGCAGTGGCCTTCCTTCCCATATCGGGTGACAGACCCTCTACCTACATGAACCTGACTTTGTTATCCAAACCCTGACTGTTTCCAGAGTGAACTCGGGGTGGTTTTGCTTCCACTTCATTCTTGGCAAATGTCACTGTTTAGAGCTTTTGCACTCAAAGGCATTCTTGGTAAACAACCTAGAATGTTTTGTTTGATTGCGGTACATTCCTTTTTTTTTAACTCTAGAATATCTTGAGTCTTGTTCAGCAGCCTTGAAAACCAGTCCTTTGAATAGTCCTTATTTATAAGGTTGGAATAAAACAGACTTTGTTGGCAATTTGATGGAATGATCTTAACCTCACAGGTGTGATTTGCCCAGGCAGTGACCGAGCTGCAGAGGAGGGTGAGAGATGGCACTGACATCTCTAAATCCCACGCAGAGGCAGGCGGGAGTCTGAGCTTGGTGGTCTCATCCCTGGTGAAGGGGCTGCCCATTTGCTAGGTGTGTTGAACAGAGCCACCAAACCAGGGCTTATGTGTACAGCACTGCACACCCCACATCTGCTGATCGCACAGCTCAGGAATCACGAGAGCTTTGGGATGATACTTTAAAAAGTAGTCACAAGTCTCTTGATTTAAGAGATGCTTTCTGTCATAATCTCGAGACACAAATGAAGTTGTCCACCCACAAACAGAGTCACAAGACAATCACATTTTCTTGATGACCGTCCAAAAATAGCTGGAAGAAAATCTAAAGATAAAATGTAGAACAGTATTTCCTTTTTGTGTTTGGGACTATTCATGTCATTGAAACATGGATCACACAGTGATCTCGGAATCGTGCGGATTTGGGCAAACGCCAGGCGGTTGGGCTGTGGCACCGTGGTGGGACGTGTCTGTGAGTAACAGGATGACAGAAGTGATTCTTAGATCTGCTGTTTCTTTGTAATTCTCCAAATAGCTAACCTAGTGATAGAAGTCAAACGAATCTCCATTTATTTTTAGAACAAAAGACATTTTTACAGTTTATGCTTATTTCTTTAAAAATATGGGTATAAGGCCAGGTACAGAGCTCACACCTGATGCCACTACTCTGGGAGGCTAAGGAGGGAAGATCACTTGAGCCCGGAAGTTTGAGACCAGCCTAGGCAACATAGTGAGACCTCATTTCGACAAAAAATTTTTTAAAAAATTATTTGGGCTTGATGTCATGTGCTTGTGGTTGCAGCTACAAGGGAGGCCGAGGTGGGAAGATCACCAAAGTCGAGGAGATTGAAGCTGTGTTGAGCTGTGATTGTGCCACTGCTCTCAAGACTGGGTGGCAAAGTGAGACCCCCAACCAAAAAACAAACAAACAAAAAGCTTATATAGTTGAGTTCTTAATCAGAGGAAATTTTGCTTCCCTAGGAGGTATTTGGCAATGTTTAATGATACTTTGAGTTGTCAGAACTGGGAAAGGGGATGCCCCGGCAGCTTGTAGTTGGAGTCCAGGGCGCTGTGAGACATCATATGACACACAGAGACACCCACAGAGAAACTCTACACTCGACATGACGTCAGTAGTGCTGGGATTGAAAAACCCTGATGTGTGTGTGTGCGCGATATTATACACATGGCACATATGTATAGGAACCATAGAGATAGGAACCACAGAGATGTACACAGATATGCTTATATGATTCATGCATATGTATTCATAGATTATGCAAAATTATATGCATTATGGGGCTCGGGGAGAGATTGGAGTTCCATTAAAATATCTGTGTGGCTGGGTGCAGTGGCTCACGTCTGTAATTCCAGCACTTTGGGAGACTGAGGTGAGTGGATTGTCTGAGCCCGCGGTTTCGTGACCCACCGGGACAACTTGATGAGACCTCATCTCTACAATAAATCAAAAAAATTAGCTGGGCATGGTAGCATGCACCCATAGTCCCGGCTACTTGGAAGGCTGAGGTGGAAGCATCGCCAGAGCCCAGCAGGTCGAGGCTGCGGTGGCCGGGAGTGGCCACTGCACTCCTGTCTGGGTGACAGAGTGAGACTCCAACTCAAAAAAAAAAAAGTCTGTGAATACACAAGCAAGAGCAAACTTTTGTTTCCTGCATAACCACAAACACCCTGATATTCCAAAATAGTAGGAATTAAGAATAGAAGAAATACGTTTTTTTTTCAGTTTGATAAAGGCTAAGATAGAAATACTTTATAAAGTACAAGAACAGGGGACTAGATCAGAATCTGAGCATTCCTTACTTGCTTCCTCACCTGCCGACTGTTTGGGGATCACTCACCTTTTGAGTCTCAGATGCTTCACTTTTTTTTTTTTTTTTTTTTTTGGAGTCGGAGTCTCACTCCATTGCCCAGGCTGGAATGCAGTGGCACGCTCCCGGCCACCGCAGCCTCGCCCTGCTGGGTTCCGGCAATCCTTCTGCCTCAGTCTTCCAAGTAGCTGGAACTACAAGTGTGCGCTACCATGCCTGGTTAATTTTTTTGTTTTTGATTTACTGTAGAGATGAGGTCTTGCCAAGTTGCTCAGGCTGGTCTCGAACCCACGGGCTCAGGCAATCCACTTGCCTTGGCCTCCCAAAGTACTAGGATGACTGGCTGAGCCACGAAGGCCAGCCAGATGCTTTACTTTTAACATGAGGCAAATAATGAGCATAAATTAGAAGAAGCAAACAAACACACAAACTGTGGGAAGTGACTTTCTAAACCCAAATTTTAGAAATGACATCTGGAGCATCAGATAGCGGCAACAGCTTACTAGGGAATCAGAGATCAATCACCCTATGACTAAGACAATCTCGGCTATTTCTTCCTTCTAGAGAGGTTTCTGAAATGAAATTTAATGGCGGACTTTTGAACTTTCTTTTAATTTTGTTGACAACAGTTTCAAAGAAACACATTTTTTTCTTGACATAATCTTTTAAAAGTCCTTGTCTTTTTGACTGTATTGGGTTTCTGGGTTCATTTAATGTTCATTGGATGCTTTGTCTGCCTGAAGTTACCTTCTGCTTGGGACCTGCAGAAGTGGTTTTCCATCTTGGGACAGATATTCCTTTGTGGATTCAGAAGTAAGAAGGGAGATGTCAATGAGTTGGTGATTGAAAAGTAAAGAAACGTGACAACTGTAATTTGCTGTCCAGTTTTCCACTTTTCTGTCTCAAGAAAGAAACATATCATTAAAAGATTACTATCAAAAATCCCTCACATTCTTTTTTTTTCTTTTCCTTTTTTTTTCTTGCTTTTACAAATATTTATTTATTTGAGTTGGATTCTCTCTCTCTGTCTCCCAGGTTGGAATGCAGTGGCACGATCATTGCTCACGGCTCACTGCAGCCTCGACCTCCTAGGCGCAAGCCATCCTTCCACCTCAGTCTCCCACGTAGCTGGGACTTCAAGAACACACCACCATGCCTGGCTAGTTTTTTGATTTGTTTGTAGAGTCACAGTCTCACTATGTTGCTTAGGCTGGTCTCAAACGCCTGGGCTCTAGCATTTCTCCTGCCTCGGCCTCCAAAGTGCTGGGATGATAGGTGAGAGTCACCACGCCCAACCTTGTTTTAAATTAAAATTAGAGATTTCATTCTAGCACAATACAGACTTTCTCCTTGGTGCGGTCACTTGGTTTACTTGTGTGTTGTATACAGCACCCACGTGTACTGTGTGGTCTGCCCATATGCAAACATGAGGGCCTGTGCTGTGAGAAGCAGTTAAGGACGGGAACTCACTTTCCCACCAGCAGTGTAGCAGAGTTTCCCCATCTCCTACATCCTGGCCAACATCTGCTATTTTTTTTTTTCTTTTTAATAACAACCATCTGACCGGTGTCACGTGATATCTCATTCTGGCTTTAATTTGCAATTCTCCGATGATTAGTGCTGTTGAACATTTTTTCCTAAGATTTTTAATCATTTGTATGTCTCCTTTGAAAAATGTCCATTCATGCTCTTTGCTCACTTCTTAATGGGATTTTGTTGTTTTGCTGTTTCAATTCCTTGTAAATCCTGGATATTAGTTTTCTATTGGATATTCGGTTTGTAAATGTTTTCTCTCATTCTGTAGGTTGTCTATTCACTGTATTAATTATTTATTGTGCAGAAGTTTTTTAGTTCAAGTCCCTTTTATCTATTTCTTTTTTTTCTTCTTTTTTTTTTTTTTTTGGGTGCTTGTACCTTTGAGATCTTAGTTATAAATTCCTTGCCTAGAAAAATATCCAGAAGTATTTTCTTAGCTTTTCTTCTAGTATTTTTGGAGTTTTATTTCTTGCACTGAAGTCTTTAGTCCATCATGAGCTGATTTTTGTAGAGGTCACATTTCAGGGACCAGTTAAGTGACAGGATTTAGCCAGATACTTGTCCATAGAACCACCAAATGGGAGAAAAAACTGGATGGAAGCAACAAGCAAGAGTGAAACAAAAACAGAATGTGAAGATTAAAGTCATGCAAGCCAACAATAACAAAATAACCTCATTAAAAAGTGGGCAAAGGACATAAGCAGACATTCTTCAAAAGAAGGCATAGAAGTAGCCAATAAGCATATGAAAAATAGAGCCATACAAAAGGACAGTAGCTCACGTGGCCCTTGGCAGCGAGGAAGGCTGCAAGGTGAAAGTGAGGTCCACTGAAGGCTGAGCGCGTCTGAGCCGGGGACGTTTAAATCCCAGACCAGCAGATCCTTGTCGGACAAGCCAGATTCTCCAAGGAGACAAGGTACCTGGACATCAGGTTAGTCTAACTTCCATTCTCTAGTGTTCTGTTGGTGAACAACCTGAGGGTGAAAGATCTTTTTTCAAACAATGGACCATTAGGGACAAGTTCATACACACACACCCAAACAGGCCGGTTGCTGACATCTTTCCTATATCTATATATTTGCGCTTAAAATAATTTAGGATTGTTTCTGATGACCAATCAGAAAGGGAACAGATATGAAGAAACAGTTCATTTTCTCAACTTGCCCTGAAGTTTGTCATCGCTCCATCTAGGCCTAGATAAATAATATTCATAATTAGAATACTTACTCTGGGGTCATTTCAAAAATTTCATACATAGACAAATTTTACCACAGCTCAGAAACATTGAAGCTCCCTTAAACTGGCATCAATATCCAAATATTTGGCCAACTGAGATTTTTTTTCCTTGCTTTGGACCAGAAAGTTAAGTGGTCTGTTAAGACCCTTCAATTTTCCATGAATGTTAGGAACAACCATTCAATCTTCTGCTTTCTCTTAAATGTGATTTATGGTTGTCTCTTTCTACATACCTCAGTGAGATCAAATAACCCTAATTTAGATAAATATACTAGCCTAGACTATGATTTTGCTGAGAACAGAAAATAGATCATCACGATTACTATTTAAAGATTTGAAATGGCACACATAAGCACAATATGCATCATAAAATTTGTACCGTGAGAATTGACACATCTATATTTAATCGAGGACATGCTAGTTTACCAATAAAAAAAGGCTGCATTTTAGGGGATCGAGTCACACAGGTTTGCCATTCCCATAAAATTTTTAGTACCCAAGTGGTGATAAAAAAAAAAAATGACTGATCTGGACATTTATGAGGTGACTCTGGCCATTTCTTACTTAACTACATTATTTTTCCTTACGGTCTAGGGATAGAAAAATTTATCATGTTCTCAACTGGGCTGTATTCTAGCCAGGTGACTGATACTGATTCCTCCACCTTGTATTTATCATAGAAACCCTAGGAGAGGACACCCTGAGACAGCTTTGTTGTTCTAGTATATGGAGGGAAATGGCTCATTCCTATAGGTTGAGAACAAATAAAAACAAAAGCACTTCTTGTGGCACGTCAAAGAAACCTACAATTTCAGTTAATGATTGTGTAAAAATTCCTTCTAAAATGGAAGGTTTTTATTGGGAAAGATAAAGCAAATTTTTTTTTTCCAGTGAAATTGTTTTTCTCTTTCTGTTGGGTCTTTTTTCCACAGGTCTGTGTCGGACTTTCCATAAAGTATGGAATACCTATTGATTGATATTGTAGGAGAACCATCTGCCCTTTTTGGGTTGGCAGAGAAGACTGTTGCTTAGGTGGTTTTATTGGAGAGGTTTGGGAAAGATCTCACTCCATCTGACACAGTGGCCCCATCACAGATGCTTCAAGATTCACAGCTAGAAATATTCCCTCCAGCAAACAGCTAGTGCAAAGCACTGCACCCGGGAAAAAGACCTCACTTCTCTCTCCTTAGCAACCACCATGATTAGAAAGGGTTCTTTCGCTGACAGCCCCCAGGAGTGAACTGGATTCCTGGACTGTGAAGCTTTGTGAGGATGACATGCTAAACTGCTGTTACAATGAGCAAATCAATGGCTCTCCACAAAATTGAGCAGACATCCCGTAGGGACCACAAAGGGGTCCCCTGTAGTCCCCAAGAGAGATCATTTCCAGGAGTCTCCTGTTTTATCTTAATATTTCTGGCAAACTTGCATCCTCGTCCCTAAAATACCTTTTCAATTATTAAAAATTACATCTTCCTCAAAATTTCAAGTAAATGTGATTCTCCGAGGGGGAGAAACAGATTTCTTATTTCCCCAGAGTTATAGATTTTCAGATTTTCTAAAATTGCCCTTGATTTTCCAAAGCTACCATGATTAAATCAAAGTCTATATATAAACCGACACAAAATGAACATGCAGATACTACCTTCTGTGAACAAAATAAAATCTCTAAATGATTGAAATAAGCACAACAGGCTCTTGATTTCCTATGTATGCCATTCTAAAATAAAAGTCCCAGAACACTCATTTTGTGAAGAATTTTGGTCGACCTCGCTTGAATGGACATTTCTCTTCTGAATGAAGACTTTGGCGGCGGATGAGTCAGCGTTTCATGTGATTAATTGAATGCCACTTAGCAGTCAGTGGGGTTCGGAATAACAATGTCTCCAATCACGGTGCTAATCCGAACTCGAAATCCATTTCTGAGCCGGCACACAGGCGCGAGAATCAGCAGGTAGGGAAGCCATCCGCCGGCCGTTATCCCCCGCACATCATCTGCCACCTAATTACACCATAATTAGATCAGAAATAATTACCTTGATTTCTCTTCTTATAGCCGAGATGGCTTTAGGATCTTAGAATCATCATGTTACAGGGGAATTTAAAGCTCATCAATTTTTACATCCTTATTCAGAGGAGAAGAGAGACCAGAGACTTTAAGTGACCTGTCCAAGTTAAGATCACACAGATACTTATTAATACTATTTAAATTAGTGAGATCATTCAATAATGACTCAATCAGGAACCAACGTCCTGACTGCAAGATGGTCACATGTGCCTATGGACTGAACTGTGGAGAGAGAATACCAGTGACTGTCCGTGTCCCTTCCTGCCCTGCTTCCGCAAATTGCTACTGTCTACCTATTTCTGTCTTGATCCTGCCCACCATGATGGCAGTGTGGGCTCACGACACGGCAGCCTCTCTACTGCGTGCCTTGTTCTCCATAATTCCGGCACCACGCCTTCACCCTGATGGGAACTCAAGAAATACAAGTTCACTGAATATTGAACCCTGCTGGTGACATCAGCTCTGTCTGGGTCAGAGGGCCACGCTCCGGGACAGCCTGGCTCAGTCCTTCTACGGAATTGCATCCCTCGCATCGGGCAGCTGTGGTGGCCTCTCTCAGGTGGCCCAGGTCCACTACTCCGTGCAGCCTAGACAAAAATAGGACGCCGCATGTATCAACCAGACATGTTTTCTTCCTTTTCTACCAAAACAAAGTGCCGGGGGTTGTTGAAACACAGTCCCTTTCCCCAGGGAATAGACAAAATTGATGGGAATTCCAGGGTTTCCAACTTTCAAGGAAGACCAAACTACAGGAGTTCAGATAAACCTGATGAAAAAAACCCAGGCCAGCACTTGGGAACCAGAGGTAAAATGACTCAGCTTCGGTACAGCACCATCAACATGATGAGATCATGGGGTGGGTGGCCCACCGCAAGGCTGAGGGCTCTGCTCCCTGCTCCCTGGGCTGTGCTGTGTCTTCCAGATGGGAGAGGAAGACACACAGAGGAAACTGCACTTCCCAGCAGGGTTTCCTTGTCTTCCTGGGGAGCATGGCCTTTTCCAGCATTGGGTCTGAGATTTTTTTTAAAGCCTTTATTCAAAGATGGCTACATACTGTTTTCTCAGTCTTGGCCTCCCATGAGGCTGAGAAATAGAATAATTTTTGCAAATATGTCAGTCACCCAGGTGGAATTTTAGCAGGCTGTTAGCAGAGGGTATGTAGCGATGTCTAAGTGAAAAGGGAAACTCTCCTTGCTATTTTTAGAGGTTTTTTTCCTGAACAGATTCCTCCTGGCTTGCGGAAGAGAGTCAGTTGCAATCTACCAGCCTCGACCTGCTCCTTTCTCAATAAAATGTCTGAAGAAGCTTTCTTTCCTTTTCTTTTTAAAATTCGTGATTGGCCACGTGACTGTAATAAGTTCAGAATACAGGATACATTTTTGACTCATCTACAAGCAGACTAACAAACTGAAATTATTGAACACTTTGGGTAAGAGTCTCTGAATATTTTATCGTAGGTAAAATATTTTCTCAGGGGCAAAATATATGGGCGAGGGGCAGTATTGCCATGGAGTTGGTCATCTGAAAAAATAGTTTCACAGTTGCTACCATGAATACTCAGGACTCAGAGAAGCCAATCTTTCTGGTCCCCAGGGTGGGATGCCAGAACCTAGGCTGTCTTCACCACCTACCTGGGGCTGTCACCAACCCACGTGTCTTCACCACCTACCTGGGGCTGCCACCAACCCATCAGCCTTAGACAATGACCCTAAGTTGGGAGACACAAAGGCCACGCCAACAGAGAAACTTCTAGAGTCAGGCAATGGTTTCAAACAAACTCCTTAAGGATACAGGCCGTTTCCTCATCTGATAGTTCAGTCCATGTGAGATGGTAAGAAATGACCAGTGCAGAAATCTTCTCTCAGGTGTGGCTGGCCTGACATCTTTCCAGTGAGTCAGTTTTTATGATCAATTCAGCTTCCTCTTTCACATCTAATTAGTTTTACTCAAGCATTAATATCAATCTTAGCCAGTAGGCAAACACAATTTGGTACAGTTTAGACCTTGATTATTGAAAATATATTACTTTTTTGAATGTTGAACTTTTCACGGTTATTAGGATTCAATCCATTAATCTGGCAGCCAACTTGCTGAGTTTTCTGGATTTATCGGCTGACAGGTGCATGCGTGTGCTGAGCGGGACACGTGGAGGTGCTGAGGCAATTATGGGAACGAGGTCAGCTAATCTTCCACAGATTTATCTGGATTTTTAACATCAAGTTAACCGGCTCTGGGAGGGGCCAAGAGGCTTTGCGGGGCTGAAACAAAAATGAGACACAGGGACACCAAGCAGAATGGGTGGGAAGGGTGTGACAGTGCATTTGTGGTCTTAAAGAATGGATAGAATTAAAAAAGGAAGAGAAACCAGTGACTTTCCCTGGGAAGATCTGGACTCACTCACTGGGTGGGAGAAGCAGAGACTAGCAGTTTCAAGCAAAGGAGGCTCTCATGATAATATTATGCATATTTTGTGTGTGTCATAATTTTTTTTTTTTTGAGTCAAAGTCTCATTCTGTCTGCCACCAGGATAGAGTGGAGTGGAAGGATCACGGCTCACCGTAGCCTCCATGTCCTGGGCTCAGGTGATCCTTTCACTTTCCACCGATGAAAGTGAGTTCCATTTTCAATGACAAAGTAACCACAACAAAGCATAGACGACTGCAGTAGGAAAAGTTCTCTTGACTATATGAAGGAACCTGGAAAGAAGATGGGGCTAAAATAAAGAGGAGGCAACAGCCTGTATTCCTAGGGCGTGTGTTTTAAGTCACTGCCTGGCTCTAGAAGTTTCTCTTTTGGCATGATCCTTTGTGTCTCCCAACTTTGGGTCATTGTCTGAGGCTGATGAATGGTGAGCCGGTGGCAGCCCCCCAAGGGGGGTCAAGACAGCCTAGGGTCCGGCCTCCCATCCCGGGAGTCGGGGAGATCGGCTAGTGGGTGAGCACAGCTTCTCTGAGCCCTACCAGTCTCCAAGGCTTTCATCACCTCATCATGAGGACCTCGATGAGGAAGGTGCCAAAGGCAGGGGTGAGATGGGGGCTCCCGAGTATCATCCCCATTTCTGGATCAAGTGTTCATCCACCAACTTGGATGACGTCATCTCTGCATCCATACAGTGCGTGGCGTGTGCAGTTAATCCCGGTGGTGGAAGGAACAGGAAAGGAACAGCTGTTGCTTCCTGTCCTATATGCTTCTCATCTTGAGGCCAGAACCTGGCACAGGAAGAGGATCAAGCAGGTGTGTGCGCAGAAGCCCTGTGTGAAAGCTTTTGGTGCCCTGTTGTGGCATGAACAACTTGAATGCCTGAGGTCCCTTGGTTCTGCCTCTCCCTTCTTGGGCTCCCTCTTCCTCCTCTCCCGCCTGATAACATGCCATCCTTCATTGCTGGAAGACATTATGAGTAATGTTCAAACAATTGCAAGTATGATTCAAGCAGTGAACATGCTGGTTTGGCCTGTCTATTTGCAAGAAAAACGTGGGTTTTCAGGACAACGGAGTTTCAACTCTGAGCTCCTGGCACAATCACAAGTTATCATCAGCCCCCAACACCACATCCATGCATCCCTTCTGTCCTAGAAGGGCAGCGTGTGCAACTTGCCGATAAGAATACCAGTGAGATTGTTTTCACCCAAGTGCCCTGCATATGTAGAAACAGCTGTTTTTAACAGTTAGTCCCTGATCGTTCAAAGGACAGAATGTCACCTACTTCATTCCTAATGATCGCTGTGCATGGGACTCTCTCAGCCTGTTACCAGTATCATTCTTGACTCCAAGTAAAATCCACATCTCTTTGGTCGGCTTGTCACACTGGGTGGCTGTGAGGGTGGTTGGTTCAGGGAAAATGAATTAATTTGAAGTGCTTTGCAGCCGACTTGCTGGGTGATCTGGGGCACCCCACCCTTTGAGCCTCAAAGGCTCTGATGGTGATGGAAAGAAAGGATGTATATCGTCGCCTCCAGATGCAAAGGGCTTCAAGCACCACTATGCTGGGGCTGAAGGGCTATTTAGCAGATACTGGAGCACCGGCTGCATTGAGTAATATGTATCGCACAATACTGTTATTCATTGAGACAAAAAGCTACAGAGGAAACCCCTTCATTATGTGGATATTGGAAACTCAAAAGGCATGAACTTCTTAGAAACTTGCGGTGGTTACTACATAGAATCATTCTGTGTCATTTGAAAAAGTATAGTTTCTTTCTGTTCTCTCTTGTTTTTTTTTTTTTCTTCCTTTCTGTATTTTAAAAAATTTCAAGGAACAGTATTTTGCTGTATCATTCCAAAGAAGCACCTGTGAAAACTGAGAACATTACTTTATTTTCGTTTTACAATGAACATTTTAGTCAGCACCCAAAACAAGAAAAGCATATTAAAAATTGTGAGTCAGCCCTGCAGTCTCGCCTTTGCTGAGTTTTCCATTTGGAAGACGAATTAATTAATTACTCAGACTTTTGCTCAACAAATATTTATTGAGATTCGAATACATATAGTATGTGCTTGTTTGAATTGACAGGACCCAGCCCTAAACACTGGTCTTGAAAAACTCATGCTTGCTGTCATTTGGATATTCAAGGATAGGATCTGCCCAGGAAGGGCCCCTGTCCCTGTCAGAGCCTTGAGGTCGGCCGCCTGCTAGCAAAAGTAACATTTGGCATGTGAAGACGGGAAGTGAACCCTAACTCTGTGCCTTCTATTTTAAAGACGAGTCTTAGAAGCCTGTACATCAGTGGCAACTGTAAGGGAGAACTGGAAGAACTGAGAACATCTCACATAACTCACTGAGATGGGCAAACACCAGTGAGAGCTCATGTCTTGTAAAATAAACCTTATTTGTGGATCTCTCATGGTCCAAAGCAGAGCACAGCCACTGGGCAGCATCTGGTGTTAGCAAGAAAGGAAGAATGATATTGGTGCTGCCTATATGCGATGGGTCAGGCTCGTGGGATTTATGGCCCCCAAACAGATCCCAGCCCAGGCTCTTGTAGGAAAGCCTGCTGCTTGTTTCTGGGAAATTCCAAACTTCATTGTGCAGGCCTCAGAGATTTAGATAACCGGTTGTTTATTTAAAGTAACATCCTCAAGACTACACCCTGATCTGCACTACAAATATTTGGGTAGGTAATGAAATACAGCACTTAAGTGACATCCAATTATGTGGAATCCATCATTGTTTTATTTTCTTCCTTCGATCTATAAATATAGCGATGCAACAGAAAAAGGTCTTTGTCAAAGAAAAAAATGAATTTTTAGAATTTAAAAAAGTTTACTCTGATAGAAGCAATGTGTTATTCAAAACCATAAAGATTACATTATTCTTTATAAACATATCCTTCTCTTCCTTTTCAAGCAATTGATATTCGGTACAAGGAGGTCTCATATTAAACCTTAATTCTAAGAAATGAGGTATGTGGTTATTTAATTTATTTGGTTATTTACCATTTAACTATTTTCCTCTTATCCTAAATCATAATTGTGGTCTATAGATAAGGGAATTTAATAGAAAATAAGCACTAAATTAAGCGATGCAATTTGACCCATTTTGATTTAATGTATCTTTTGGAAATGAACAGGATATATTCCCTAATTTGGGGAAAACTCTCCACCTTACTCTCAGTAGTAGGCACTAGGTAAGCACTGGTAGCAGCATTCTATGATAAATATAGAAGCAGCAAAAATATTAAAATCACTGAAAGTAGATTATTGTTAGCTTTAGAAAGGATAACACTAGTTTCTAGTTTTTTGATCATCTAAAGGCAGAGTTTGTGTGTCTTCGGAAAATTAAAAAATATCTATTTCATGATATATTTTCAAGAGGGAATTATTTCTTTGATATTTTGTCTTTTACCTTTTACTTCACCTTAATTAAAGTATCCATGTTTAATATGTTTTAAAAAAGCAAGATGCTTTCAACTTCTTTCACTCCTTCTAACTCCTCCATAAGGAGAAATATCTACTTTTTGTAATTTGTTCAAGATGAAATCATTATTTAGCTTCAATCATCTTTGTACACAAATATCTATATGTTGCCAGCCAAATTCACCCGAGGGGCTGCCCAGTGTAATTGTCAGAGGATTTTCCGGAGGTCAGAGCATCAAGATGGAGATATTATTAGCGTGTTGGGAGATCACTACCCGTTTTGAGTTAGAACATTGGCACTTTTCCTCCCTCTTGGAGACTTCAGGTAAATTGCCAAACTCCAGGTAAATTGTTAAAAGTGTGCTGCGTAAGACTTTTCCTACCAGGAAACTGGGGAATTTAATTAAACAAGGATCCATTGGGAGATTCTGTTCTCCCTGGCCCGTGTTTGGAGTCAGATACCCAGTATTAGAGAATCATACTTCTAAACTTTTAGGAAGCTGACCTAAACATGTTTGGGGAGTCTTACTTATCTGTTGTTTAAAAGGGCTACATGTCAGGAGGGTGAGGAGAGGCAGTGTTGAAGGGTACCCCGGCAACAGCTGAGCCTGTCAGAGGCTGAAACATGCTTTATGGATGGCACGAAGTGGTCCAAATCAGGACCAAAAAGGCGGTGCTGTGTTGGAATGAAATGTGGCTCCCACATTTTTCATACTTCGGCATCTTGATTTCTATACCGTGCAATCTAGCTTATAAAGATGGAGGCTGTCAAGTTAACATATTTGTGGAACTATTTCTATTTCCATGTTCTGAAGTGTAGTGTTACTTCTAGTTCTGTCTTCTGAAGCCTAATGTTGTTAGTAGCAGTCGTCTCAGGCCAGGAGTGGGCAGAAGGAGGTGTGTTACTCACATCTCTTGGTTGCATGTGGCTCATATCGAATAAGGGTCAACGAGGGCGTGGGTCGGGACGGGGGGCTGACTTTAGGGACAGTTGAAGACCGCCTGGAATGATCGGCTGGCTGCCCAGATTTCAAATTGTGGGTTGGATTTTCCATGACATTAACTAGAGTCTCAGCTGCCAACATCTCTGGCCTCTGTCCCCCGTTTTTATAATACAGAAAGGTAAAAGGACATCTGAGTTTATATTTGGAAAAAAATAATCCCACGGCGGACTCTTACTGGAACATAGCACTATTGCCCCTTGCAAGGGGCACTGCTGTGGGAAGAGGTTCTGGATCTTCTGTGTGCAGTGCCAACCTTCTCACTAATGGCTTCAGCCAGAAAGGAGGCTGAGTGTAAGACGGTGGGTTGGGAGTTCTCTAGCCCGTCCTGGGTGCCAGGACATTGTGGTGGGAAGGGGAGCCACCTTCTGCATTTCTCTCTGCAAACATCAGTATGTCATCCACCTCCCACCTCCCCGACACCATTCAACTCGCTGTTTTCTCACTCTTTCTTTGCCTTGTTGAGTCCTTCTCTGACTGCAACGTGTTCCGTGGATGGCGTTCACGCCCATCTTCCAGGCCTTCACTGAGGAATGGTAGGAGGTGTGGAGAACCTACCACGAGCCAGACTCTTTTCAATGTGTTGATATACATGAACTCACTTAGGTTCACCGCCATCCTACGGGGTAGGTGCAATGTTTCCTCCCATTTCACAGATAAGAAAAATGAGGTACAGAAAGGTGAAGCCACAACATTATGCCTTCTAGAGACAAGCCTAAAACCGTCCTTGGAGGGACTCAAAGCCCTTGTCCTTCTGCATTGCCGGCCCTGGTACTGTGTCCTGGAGAAGGTTGGCCCTCGCGTTGGGTGATGAAGTTGCCAAATGGGAAGCTGTCATGGAAGGAGATTTTAAAGTGCCATCCCACCCCCCTGCAGCCATCAGCACTCTCAGCTAGGGCAGGCTTTCTAGACCTGCCCTCCAGGAGATTTCTGCTTCGCCAACCATATGAGCTCAAGACACAGACCTATGTGTATGCTCAATTCAGTTCCCCAGGCCAAAATGCTATCCTTCAGGAGAGCGCTCATCTTTCATTTTTTGCTTTATTCCTGCTGGAGGAAACATACACCCAACAACACAGAGAGGAAATAGACACTGCTCTATGTACAATACATTTAAGCCCTTAAAAGGAGGACTCTACTCCAATGCCTTTAGTTTCTCCCTATCTTATTGATTCTTTGCAATATTCTCTCTTAAATATTCTGCAGTAAAATATAAAGATGAGATGGAGCTGGGTTATTCATCAGCTTGAGTTTAGAGGGAGCTGCGTGTAGGTTCAAGAGCTGGATGCGGGTCGCCTCTGAGTGACAGGATCCCTTAGCTAAGCACGGTCAACAAAGAACGGGGTGTCTCTGAACGAAGGGGCTGTTATTCTTAGATTTCAGCTGAGAGAAGGAATGTTGCACACTATTGACGGGGAGGGCTTCAGCATGGGGGACCCGCCTTTGATCTAAACTGGCTTGCACGCACACACGTGTGTATATGCATGCATACACATACTGCTGCCTTGATTCCAGGATGTGGGAAGTTTTTTCTGAACATCATTGTGGGCATATGGCAGGGCATGGTGGTTCACGCCTATATTTCCAGCACATTAGGAGACTAAGGTAAGAGAACTGCTTGAGGTCAGGCGTTCAAGACCAGCCTGGACAAAATAATGAGACCCTGTTTATATATATTTTTTAAAAGAGAGAGAGAAAAGGAAGAAAGATAAAACAATGGTAGGTATAGTTGCATTCACACAAATTTATCGGGCACCTTCCACATATAAGATAATATCCTGAAGAGTATAATTGTGACCCCCCCCTTATTAAGAAGAATTTCAGATCCTGTCTGATGTTACACTTGCATTCGGCTTAGCCGAACAGCAGTTTGTTGCTGATAATTCGAATGTTGCTTCTGGAAATGTTATGTTATTTTAAGAGATTCATATCCTCCATGTGGGTTTTGAAACATCTGTTCAGACCAGAACATATCAGTTAAAGCTATATTTTGCTCCTCTCAGTTTTGAGTCCAGATGGTTAAATCTATGTACTATGTACTGTAAGTTTTAATTATCTACTGTAATTTAATTTATTTTCTTTTACATGTCTAATGAAACTAATTATTTGAAACGATAATGACCCCTAATATATTTCTAAGGTGTGAAAAGTTAAAGCTCTTTAATGTGTGTGTCTGTGTGTGTGCATGTCTGTTAAAATGCTTTAAGATTACTGTTAAAACATATATTAACCATATTACTTAAGAAAAGATTAAACATTTTCTCTAAGTGGATTTTCTAGATTTGAACAAAATGAACTTCGACAGAAACAAAGCTTCGAGGAAGGAAATCATTGAAAACTGTGATGAAATTATTATTTAATTCAACAAGATAATGCATAACCCATTACAGAGACATATAATACTGCCGTTTTTCTCATTGATCACTATTTTGAGAAAAAATGACAAAGCTATTCCAATGAGTAAAAAGATGTCAATTTTCAGTTGTTTTTGTTGTAGAAAGGGTGTTTCATGATGTTTTAGAACAATGATCTTCAAATATTTGTCACTGTTCTGCCCTGTTATTTTGCAAAGTGCAAACTCTCAATCATTTTACAACTGACATTTAAAATTTTCCCTCATAAGCTTAAGTAGTTGCAAATAATCCAAATTTCAATATACTATGGACAGATGAAAACAAAACTAAGAACTTGCTCTAAATGTTGTCAGTGGAATATTAATAACAAAGTGATTCGATACACAAACAAGCTCTTCTATGGTAGGAAATTGGACATTGTTCCTTTTTTTCTTTGAACTTGTATTTCAGTTTTATTTCTCAATGGGGTTTATCTTCATGTCTATGCTTGAAAAAATTGTATTGATTGTTTAATGATGCTTGTGTGGAAAAATACATACACTGAAAATAAAATACTTTAATTTAGTCCACATAACTCTAAATGTCACATTTTTCTCTATTGAATTGTCTTTATAATTAATAGTTTTACAAGACTAATCACAATGACACATATACCACACAATTTTATGTTTAACAATAAAAACATCAAATTTCATTTGAAATTCATATCCTAAGGAGACAGATGGAATTTTTTTTAATAGTTTATGTGTCCATAGGTAATTAATATTTAATTGACAGAATGAATTATTTTTTGGTAATTTGTTTTAGTAAGCTTTTAGAAAACGTGGACTGCTGCAGTTTACTGAAGTATTCAAAACCTCTTCTGAATTAAATAAAAATACCAATAATCTATCATTAAAAAATAGTCTGTCAGTTGACAAGTCAATCAGGTTCTCTTTGAAAAGCAGATCTTCAGAACTACAATGAAGGTGAGCTGTCCACACATGAGTCCTCTGGAGTGTGTCTCCTTCTGGTTCTTTGTTTATTATTTGCTTATCTGTCTTTATGGAATTTACTCTGCCTCAGTTTCCTCCATGACAGATAAAGCCTGCAGAGACTGACGTATCTCCCTTCTTTTCCTCAGTCTCCCTTTCTTTTTCTCTTCTTCTCTCTCCTCTTATGTTTTAGCTCCACTTGATATTTTTTCTAAGATGCTTTCACTGTTAAGGCATTTAATAGAGTGTTGAGGAGTTCAGGCGCATGGTAGGTTAACAAGTTCATGAAAGGGAATCACTGACCCTTAAAAAAATATCTTTATGTAGGAACATACATTAGCGTTCTCGTTGATACGTTTCAGCAGTGATTTTAACAATGTTTACTGTTAATGCCTAAAATATTTTATTCTATTTATTATTTAATGTGCAAAGCAATTTGTTGGGCTGGATCAAAGCAGAGATTCTTGTTATATTCACAGCAGGGAGCCCTTTGAACTACTATTAAAAACTCTACTATGAGAATCAAGCATTTAGCGAAATTCCATGGAATATCTGCAGAAAGTATTCCACCTAGATGTAACCATCATATCAGTCAGAGACTTCAGTCTGAGAAGACCTGAAAGTAACCCAGCTGGTCTTCAAATGCCTCCTGCCAATGTCATAGTATGCTCTTAATGTTCTAATAATGTTTGTGCTCCTGTGAGTCCAGATGGAATGATGGGACGGCAACCCGCCTCCCAAGGTGAGGATGATTTGGAAGATTAGTTTAGCTCTCAGGGGACTGAAAAACCTTCTCATATCTCCCTTTTTTCCCATCAAGGCTACCATTCATGCTCCCAACCATTATTGCTTGGGAAATGTCTTTTCTCTCATTTTGGCATATTTTTTATTATGAGATTGCATATTAACTTTGAAATGAGTGTGTCCTCTTTTTTGTCTCTATTTTTATTTAACAGGATCCGTACTTTAATCATTTTGTTTTTTTTATATAAAAAGAGTGTTTAATGCTATTTGGAAAAGCTATGGTTACATTTTTCAAGAGCCACAAGTAAAAAGAGAGATTAAATTTTTGCCTTTTCCTTGTGTATGTAAAATATTTTACTTCACTCTTTCAAGCTTCTTGAAAGTGATATAGCACCTAGTCACAAGAGTTACTTTGTGCAGTGCATCAAGCCCATTTTGTAGGGTCTGAAAATTACATTTTGGGGGACTACTTTTCAAAACTACAAAATAATAAAGTAGAAAATGATTTATGAAGTGAATTTTTATTTAGAATAAAAAATAAATCAAACAAATTGCAATATATATAACAGTATATAAATGTGACATTATCAAAAAATTCAGAAAAACGCAACTTTATACATTAGCTGCTTAACCTAACTGAAGCACTTAAAAAATTTTGTTAGCATATTTAATTAGCAGCTTCTTGGGTACAAAGATTTGTTATATCATTTTTAATGAAATTAACAAGAAAATTTAGTTTTTCCGAAAGCATGGTTGATGGAATAATTTAAAATAAATAGTTTAAAATACTTTTTAGTTTCGCAATTTATTATTGGTAATGGCATGTCAATTTATGGGAATGTTGCACAATTTGTGAAGAATTCTATCATGAAACTTAAGCTACATGGAAATTACCAGTTATCTGTTATAAAGACACATAAATTATAATATTACAAGAAATTTCAAGATTTTTAAATTAAATTTACTCGTGATTAATTAAATAGATTGATGAGAGCCATTACCCGTTTGTCAAAAATGTCTCATTTCTAATAATAGTGCTGTATATTTCGTGTTAACTTAATTAATGCCAGTATTTTGTGTCAAATCAGAGAGATTATAAAACAAACTTTGTGATGTGTTTATTAGTGTTATCACATAATTCAAAAGTCTATTCCTGGCTTAACCTTAATGAATTACTGCTTTTGATCTGATCTGAAAAAAAATAATGTTTGTTTTTAAATTTTACTCTTATTGCCAGATCAAATATTTCCTTTTACCACATATATTTTGTTTGTCTCATATTCTAAGTTTTTGCTTATATTTAATACATACATGTAAAAAGGACTGAAACATGTTCATCACATGTATATAAATAAGGAGCTCATAATTTCACATTTCCTTGAAATCTGTCAAAACATTATTTCAAATTAGATTACAATGGTATATTCAAGTTTTTTCCAACTTTTAAATAAACTTCTTTTGCTTCCTTTGTTTCTGTATTTCTTTTCTGATCCTTCAAGTGTATGGTTGGGAGCCCTTAAAACATCATGAAATTCAATTTTTAAGGCTTGAATAATGCGGGTGGGCCATTTTGTTCCACTCAGACTAAAGAACAATTTAACTTTTCATGTATATTTCAATCTATGAGATCATCCTGAAATTAATACATAAAATGTGCAAAATTCTGAAGACTTCAATAACTTCAGATCCTATTGAAGAAGCTCCTTTGTTCAACAAGATTTTTTTAAACGGATCTGGGCATACCATAGCCTGCCACACCTGGACGTTCTGATGTCAGGTTATTTGACATGGGACCTCGGAGGAGTATACTTCCAAGGTATTCTTCTGTTGAGAAAGGGCTATCATACTTATTAGCAATAATGTATTTGATTTTACAAAGACTCATGCTATTATATTGCAGTCAAACTCAAACTAAAAGTAGCTCTAACTCAATCTTTCTTGAGCTGGGCCCCAAAATGCCTTAATCTTTGTAGCTTTGAAGTCAATGTGCCTCTATTACACAGTGTTCCCAGTTAAAACCTGGAGGCTGACAAGTCATACAGTTTAAAAACTATGGAAGCAAAACTCATAAACAGAGCGCGATCCCACTAAAATTGCCCATGCTTGTATCCTTCCAATCCTAGGCTTGCAGATGAGATATCATATTCTTAGTCTACACAGGCTTCCATAGCAAAATACCACAGACTTGGTTTTCTCACAGTTCTGAAAGCTGAAAAGTTCAAGATCAAGATGCCTCCTGGTTTGACTCCTGTTGAGAACTCTTCCTGCTTGGAGAAGATTGCCTTCTTATTGCATCTTTACATGGTAGAGGAAGAGAGAATGAGCCCTCTAGGGTTTCTGACGGGAACACTAATCCTATTAGATGTGGGTTTCAACCTTAACTTCATTCAACCTTTGTTACTTCCTTATTCCAAATATTCACATGGGGGTTTATGAATTCAACATATGAATTTAGGGATCACACAATTCACTCCACAGCACCAAGAGTGTCATTAATGTAACAGAATGCTTTAAAGGCATACGAAATATTTTCTACTTTATAAACATTTGATTAAAGTTTCTTACTTTGGTTTGAAAACAAATGTACTCTCCCACATGTAAAATACTTTCAACTCACTCTTTAACCAAGTTTCACTGATGCTGTTACATAATTTCAGTTTCTTAGATTCAGTATCTCTTGATCTGGAGATCCATGAGCTAAAAAACCCCCACAAAACAACACATAATGGTGTGATAGGCACAAAGGAGCCACCATACACCTTCCCACTTACAACCGAGGCTCACAGGAGACCCTGCTCCATGGTAATTCTGAAATTCTTTAGGGCACACATTGGTTCTTCCTTAATTGAGAAATTCCACATAGCTTCTGACTCTGCCCTCTTGGCTCTTGGGTTTAATCCCCATGCTATCTTTTTTCTTGTGACATGTGTTCAGTGCTACATGAGTAGTTTGCTCAGCTGCCTTTTACCTAAAGAAGTTTATTGGTCGAAAGGTCTTATTTCCTTTTAGATTGCCTCTTTTCTTTTCAGTTTAAGCTGGTGGGGTTTTTTTGCCACTATAATTCCCTTGAAAAACTGTGTGGGTCTTCTATGTATCTTATTGGCGTATATACCATTTTACTAGGAAACATCATGTCTCCTGCTGAGATCTCCAAAATTTAATAGATTCATGCTTCTTAAAAGCTCTGTGGTTTGACTGAATGATTTTATGATGCCTCATCTTAGATTTTTCTGTGTTTCTTAGATTTTTCTCTTAAGAGAGGATTTGAAAATCACACCTTGGCTTCAACATTTTCCACGTGTTCCTGAGAGTGCCCTAGGTTCTAACTAGGCCCGGAGGTCATTTCTTAATTTTGGCATTGTTTGCCATCAGGAGAGGCTGAGAATTTTCAAAATTAGTGGGTTCCTTCTTCTTCCTTTAGTCGACCTCTGTCTTCTCCCGATAAGTAGCCCAGTGGCACCTCCAAAACTCTACCTGCAAGTCTTCCCTGATCTCCACATTTGTTGGGTTCATTTCTGTGTTTCATATGACTGCATGACAATATTGCTAAACTTTCTGCTGCAACACAACCGGGATACCCTTTTCTTCCATTTTCAAGAGGATTTTATTCAGTGGACATCAAGCCTCCCCCTGTAGCCTCTTCACGGGCACCAGAGTTTTTCAGATTCTCCTGGTTTCCACTTACCCTCTCCTCAATATCTTTCCAGCTTCTCACTGTCTTGTGCCATCTTACTTTTGCTGCCAACATCTGTGATAGTTATCTGTTTCCGTATAAAAAATTGCCTCAAGCTTAGTGGTTTAAGTTTCCAATATTCATTGTTTATCCTCTCAGTTTCTAAGGGTCAAGAGTTTAAGATCAACGCAGTTGGAGTCTGTCAAGAAATTTCTGCACAGGATGCCAACTGGGCCATCAGGCACCCGAGGATGTGACCAGATGGAGGATCAGTCTCCCAGGATCAGCCTCCCAGATAGCTCAGTCACTCGGTGGGCACATGGCTGGTGATTTTTGGAAAGAGGCCTCTGTGCATGGGCCTCTGCACAGCCTGCTTGACTGTCTTTAGGACATGGTGACTGGTCATACCAAAGCATGCTGCTCAACAGAGACCAACATGGAGGCCACAATGGTGTGATGGCCTCATGTCAGAAGCCACACACTATCACTTCTGCCAGACTCCTTTCATTAGAAACAAGTCACTTGGTCTGGCCTACTTTCAGGAGGAGAGGACCTTAGAGTTCAACTGGAAAGGGACACAGGATGAAGGATTTGTATGCATATTTTCAAATCACCACCCAGTAGCTGCACAATGTATGGAATTTGTGGGCTCCCATAGTAGGTAAGTCTGTAGATAGGTCAAGATTCAAGTGTGCTCTGATTCTCAGTGATTCTCGTGGGTTTACCTAAGTCCATGGAGCATTTCTGTCTCCACCTTCATTTTTCTCATGATGACAAAATGGCTGCAAAATTTCCAGGAATTGCATTTATATCCCACCCTATCCAGAGAAAGAGAAAAACTTTTCTCCTAGAAGTTCCAAGGAGACTGGAGAAATTGACCTTGGACAAGAGACAGAATGATGCCTAATTCTTTCTGATCAGGGCACACATACCCCACTCAAGTGACAAATATACAAACTGTTGATTGCCTTCCTTGGGAGAGGGGCTTTTATGGGGCGAAAACAAACCTCAAGCCTAAATTTTTAACCTAAAAACACAAACTTCCTGGTTGTCCTATCTCATTTGGCTGCGCTGTCTCCATAAGCTAACAGCAGATCGTAAGGATGGAGATTTTTGTCTGTTCAGCCCTAGAGCCCAGAACAAGGCTGGACACACAGCAGATGCTGAGTAAAGAGGTGTGAAAACAGTCAGTAAAGGGAAAAGCAGCCGTGAGTTAGTCAACGTTATGTGAATGCAGAAGTGACGTCTCTGGTGCACCTAAGATATTGACTGCTGGCGGCCATCAGCCCGCTGAGGGTCCTTAGCCAGAGCACCGTCAGCGTTGGCTTCTCCAGTTCACCTTCTCGTCGATTCCATTCAGGGCTCTTCCCTCCCTGGCTTCCCACCGCCTCCCCCCACACGCCCCGTGTGCACCTTATCTCTCCGGGCAGCTCTGCACAGGCACTTCCGTCTCTGCAATGGGAGGAAGTGATTGCATGTGTGGAGACCCTGCGCCAATTGCCAAGAAATTCTATTTCGGTCCTTTCATTCAACAGTAGGAAGCATGAGAGGCAGGGGCACCTCATCAGTGCTTTCTGAACATCAATAGCAAATTAATGTCTGCGGATGAGGTTGTGTCGATTCCCTTCTGTTGGGTAAATGAATACTTTTCATGGAAAAAAAAAATAACGTGATGGAAATATATTCATATATTGCTTGAGCATTTATTAGTGATTGGGTGACAGCTTTTTTTTTTTAAACCATAAACCACGTTTCTTTTCCATTTGTTGAGCCTTCCGTTTTAAAGAAAACAAGGAAATTTGAAAAGTACAGAAAACACGGAAAGGAAAACCAGCCATTGTTCTGGTGCACAGAGAAAAGGGGACAAATACTAACGTGTTCATCTGGTGATCTCTAGGAAGAATGGTTGTGAGTAAACACATATTTGATTCAGAAGTGAAGCCCATCCCGGAGTCCAGAGATGACAGTCGAAATCCCATTTATGAGAAAGAAACATTCGCAAGTCAGTCCCCCTGGGCCTCCTTAAAGAAGACAGAAGTTTCTGTGCTGGTGTGTAGATCAAGTTCAAGTCTTTTCCTTTCAGTCTCAATTCCGACCAACCAGCTTTTTCCTAATTTCCCCACCTCAAAGTGTTTGCCACCAGGGAACACCACTTTGAGAAACCATCGCTGCCGGTGGTGTTCTGAGTCTTGGTGTGGGAGGGACTGGCTTAGGTGGTCTTCCTCTGTCTCCTGCTCAGTCTCCCCAGGGTTTTGTACCTCCCCATGGCTCTTGCCTCTGCACATCCTGGGACATGTGGAGGAAACCAACAACTTGCCGAGTTCTGATGTCCACACCTCTGCAATATCTATGTGTTGCCGCCTGTCCCTTGTCAGACCTGGGAGGGTCTAAATTCTTATATTGTTGGATACGTGAGCTCTGGGCGGGCACATGTCCACACCAGGCGTGTGAGTTTGCTGAGGCTGTCATACCAAATTCAGAAATGTCTTGTCTCGCGTTCAGGAGGCTACCAGTTGAAGGTCAAGGCGTCGCAGGTTGGTGTCTTGTCTCGCGTTCAGGAGGCTGCCAGTTGAAGGTCAAGGCGTCGCAGGTTGGCCTCTCCTTGGCTTGTGGAGGTCTTCTCTTCCCAGTGTCTCTCCACGCCATCATTCCTCTGTACCTCTTCGTGCCCTAAGCTCTTCTGTAGGGAATACTGAGTTGGAGCCCACCCCAGTGACCTCCGTTTACCTTAATTGTCTCTGTAAAGACCCTGCTTCCAAATACAAGCACTTTCTGAGATACTGAGGATTCAGACTTCAACATGTAGATTTTGGGAGACACAATTCAGTCCAGGACACCAAAGATCCTTTTAAACCAGGATATATGAAAATGAAAGGCACCCACTTGCCTAGGCCCCCAGCCTCCCACTCTAACAGGATATGGAATTTTAGTAAACACTTCTTATGCATCCAAAAGGGCTAAGAGGTGACCTGTCATGCTGCAGACAGCATTCTTTACTCATGAAGAATTTTGGAAGCCAGAGGGGCTGTGGTAGAAGACTATGCCCATCGCCCCGGACTGTGTAGCTTTGGATGAAATATCTATTCTTCACTTTTTCCACCTGGGAGATACGGAAAACGTTGTCCTACCTAGTTTCTTTCTTCCAGATGTTGAGGTCCTCAAATTTCGAATGCAAGAGCATTTCTTTTTATATCAATGCAAATAATGGCTTGTCATTCATATTCTCTTTTTTTGACAGAATAAAAAACAACACAGTGGATGGAAAACATTCTAAACCCCTTTCTGCCCTTCCAAATTATTTGGATGAGATAAGCAGGCAGGGTATTGGGGCATCCAAGCTAGAGAAGAGATTTCGGCTGTGATAAGATTTTGCATATTACAATAGCTCTGAGCTTATGCAAACTCAGTCTAACCACCTGATCTTCTAAGATAGCATGTTCTAAACATCCGTCAAAAGAGCTGAGGCTATATTTTGCCCGGAACCTTGTTTTTATCATTTCCTTGAAGAAGTGCAAAATGGTGGCCTCTTCACAAATATGAAGCATTTTAAGAGCTGTATCTACCCTCAATTCATTAACCAGCAAGGATGAAATAAATGCATGCCGTGTGTATCTTCGGATGACACATGGTGGCATAGAAAAGAGAGCCTACTGGGACACATGTGGAAGTACATTATGTGTGGCTGGGTGTCTGAAGTTGCCTTGGCCACACATGATCAGTCTGAGAAAGTTCTGGAAGAATAGTTTAGGGTATTAAAGGTTTGGCTTGCCAACTAAACATTTAATAGTATCATTTTCCTACGTGCAGCAAATGTTTGTGTTCTTTTTGAACCATGCCCTTTTAAAAAAGTTACAGTTGATTTAAAATGGAAGCTGCACGAAAGATTTGAAATACAAGTTTTCAGAATAATTATTAGATATTTTAACTTGGAGAAAGACCACTTCTTTCACTGATATTTTCATCCTTTTTATTTAATAGGTGATTTTTACAACACCCAAATAAGCTGGCTCGAAAGAAGATGAAAGAAAGATCTTTATACTACGTTTTAGGTTACTTTTTGCTTTTTTGTTTTTTTAAGAAATAAGTTCGAGTGCAGTGCCTCACTAAGCTATTTGGACTCATTCCCACAAACACTTACATAAGAGTTCACCAAACTGAGAATTTACAAGGAGAGCTGCCAGGTTAGAAGCCTTCAGCATCGGAATTTACCAACAAGGAGAGCCAGAACTACAAGTGAAACTAGTCTCTGATCTTTGTTTGTATTTCTCCATTTTAATTCAGGGAGGTGTAGCTGTGGTTAATTTCTATTCAGTACTACATTAATTAATTAATGATCTCTTTCTTCCTTACACAGTCTTCAGACAATGATCCCACACTTGGTTTATGGGAGTGAGCCACTGGTTTCCAGGAAGTCAGAAGCCATAGCTCTGCCTTTCCAGAAGCTCTGCCATTGGCTTGCCTGGGGGCTACATTACAAGGCCTCTAAATTGGCCAAATCTAAAATGTTTCAGAACTTGAAGAAAAACTGGTTTATCCTTGTTTTCATCAAAATGGCATTTTAGACACATGAGGGAATAAAGTTGTGATAAGTACTTACTATCTATTCTACACTATAAAAAGCAAGGAAAAAAAGATTCACCTACTTCAAGTTGTTTCAATAGCTGGAAAGATAATTTTGAAAGGACACTTTTACATGAGCTTACCTGAAAAGTGCTATTTTGGGCTCTGATCTCCATGAGAATAAAGCGTGGCATTGCCTTGCTGACCATTGCAACTCAACCTGTGAGATACCCACTGACACATAGTTGGCATTTGATAGACAGCTGTCAGGTGGAGGTCACGAAAGTATTCCTAATAAAGAGCCCGTGATCCTTTTCATTCCAAAGCTGCTATGTCATTCCAGCACTGAGAGTGCTATGACTGTAGGCTGCTTTTGGAAGAAGTATGCAGAGAAGATGTGAAATTCTTGGTGAGGTATTCATGCTTTTGTTGTTTAAGCTAACACCAGATGATATGAAAGTCCATCTTATTTAAACATAAAAAGGTAGGCATTTAGGTAATGAGGATCCCTTGAAGTGACCTTGTGATTCTTTTCACAGTTCTGTGGATGGTTTGTGGCAAAAATCTCTTCTTCCTTTGTGTACAGCAGACCAGACTAAATCTTGCAATTTACTGGTTCTGTGGGAAGCATTGAAACTACATGTCTCAAGCCCCCCCAAAATAGTATTTTTATTTCTATGCAGACCACTAAAATTTCCTCTCAAACTTTTTTTCTGACTGTGTCTTTGGTAGACTATGCAACCGACACCCCCAAGCCATTGCAAACTGCTTCCCAGATGAATAGCTTAGCCTCGATTCTCTATATTCCTTTCCATGCTATGCACTGCAGCCCGACTAATCTTCCTTAAAAATGACTATCCTCTGTCTCTGTGCATTTCCAGCAACTCAGTGCATCCCGCCACAACTCCCCGCCAGCCTCTCGATGTCCTCCAGGATTTGACCTTACTCTTCTGGAGAACAAACTTCTTTTGCTAGGTAAGTCCGCCTCATGGCAGCCTGATTGATTCCTGCACCCTCTGACTTTGGATCAGGAGGGGCTTCCTTGCAGTTTCTTTCCTGACTTCCCTTCTCATCCTGGGTGATCGGGTCAGCATGAGCAACTTACCCGGAAGGTCTCTCTGAGACCTGGAATCGGCTGTCGCGGATATGTTTCTATGAGTTCTTAACCCATCAACTCCATCATCACAGAGTTACCTTTGGATTATTTTTGCTTCTCTGATTCTTTCGTGAATGTGGACCTCACGACCCTACCTCAGTGGTGAACTCCAAGAAGGAGGCTAAACCATGGTGCTTTGTCTCTTCCATATCACTGATAGAGATGGAAACCAAAACTAGGACAAGGAAGAGGGTTATTCTTTAGATGCTTGGATGGATACTTAGAAGTTATATTTCATCAGTCTTTGACTACTAATATTCTTGGTAACTTGCTGCAATCCAAATCCAACAACTAGGAAACCAAAATAACCCCCGAAGTCAAACACACGAGTTTTATAGTCATGTTTGGATTTGTTGTAGGTATGCAAATAATATGACATCACCTCCTTATAGTAAAGATTTCAGGGACAGGAATCAGTCACCAGTAATCTGAGAATCATTTTGGTCCCTTCCATTACCTATTAAACAGCTGTCACTAAATCCTAGAGCGAGCTGGTTATTCACTGCAAAGAAAATAAAACACTCTTTTTCTCGTATTTTTGGATACCAGGATCTAATTATTAGAACACCGGCAATGTAACTCTTTAGAAATCCAGAGACAGTCTTATTTTCCTTCCTAATGACTAGTCACATTTCAAATGGTATTAACAGGGTAAAATGAACTGCAATCACATATCACAGGGCAGGGGCCGCACTCTCCTCGGAGCATCTTTGATGGTTCTGGGTAACAGCTGTTTATCCATTAGGCCTTCATTTACTGTCCGCTCTTTTATAAAGCTAAATTGGAAAATGGGAGCGTGGCTTTAGACACGAACCAGCTCCATGCTCAGCTCAGAAGCCTTCGCTAGGAGCCAACTCAGTGAGCTTTCCTGAGCAGAAAGCTGGCGGTGGCGGCTGGCAGGAGAAAGGCGAGGACAAGGGAAGATGGCCGTGCCTCCCCACGTGGCCCGGCCTCCTTAGCAGGCCATTTGTTAGTCTGGGGAGGTGTTCGGCACTAGATCAGACTTCCCTGCAGAGTCAGCTGAGCTGGCTCACGGGTACAGTCAGTGATGAATGCGGTTGCCGGGAATCAGCAAATTCAGTCCCACGGCTTCATTCATACTAATCCTGCGTTTGGTTGGGAGGACATTGTGTGTGCCCTTATTTCTGTGATGGGGAAAATCCATTATCACGGTCCTAATCCGTATCCACTGGACGTAGGTGGTGCATCTGGCTGACTGGAACGGGCGCGTGTGTTCGTGGTGAATTCCATATCTTTGGAAAGTGAAGAGGGCTTTGCTTAGAATTTTGTGCAATCTGGATTTTTATCTCTTCCTTGCTTTTGCTTAATAAAATGTGTGACTGGGACGCAGTGACCTCCCTGTGGATGACAGATAGCAATTTTGGCCTCTTTATCAATGAATATTTGTAAAAGTACAAAAGTGAACTCTGGTATAAAATTAGGGAAAAGGCACTTACTCTATAATTCAGAAAGTTACATATTATTTTTATGTGGTGGAGATACATTGCATGGAACTCTAGGTGTTAAAATCATATTTTGCCTTGAACAGTGTCTATAACTGTCCAAGTGTTTGCACCTTCAGATTCTCTTGCTTCCTTCCCTCCCTCCCTCCTCTTCCTCCCTTCCTTCCTTCCTTCCCGCCCTCCTTTCTTTTTTCACTCTCATATTCTACTGACACATCTTAGTTACCCATTGAGACAGACAGGGATTGCTATCCCATGTTGCAGGGATTTCAGCCCCATTTTACAGATGATGAGACTGAGAATTGAGGCTGTTTACAAACATCAGAATAGCTAAAGCTTACTGAGTACTCAAAAGATGCAAGGCACTATTCTGGACACTTATGGGTATCAACTCAGATAATCCTTTGGTCAAACCATAGACCTGCCCTATATTATTATTCCCATTTGCAGACAAGACATCGAGGCCCAGAGCGTCTAAGCAACTTGCCTGGGGCCATACAGTGAATCACTGGAGCCTAATCATTCTGTCTTTAGAGCCTCCATTTGATCACTCGGCTATGCTGTGCTTGTCATAGTTCTGTAACTAATGCTCACGCCTGTCTGTTGACACATCTGCCATCCCTTTTCGGGATTTGAGCTACTCGAGGGAGATCATTTGTTTCATTTGAGTTTTTAGATTCTGGTGTGGACACAACACCCAGGCATCAAACTGGTGTCCAGCGTGCGTTCACTTGACTATGTGTGGGGAATGGAAGGGCTGAAGCTTTTCCCCTAGTACCATATGGATGCTACAAAGTGAAGCCCACCTTCTGACTTTTTGTTCTTTTGACACGTGCTTTCAAAGGTTTACTTTTTGCCTAAGCTGGTCAGTGTGTTTTCTGAGCAACGCATTCTTTGCCTCAGTCTTGCCCGTGGGTGAGGATCGGTTTGTTGAAAAGGGGAAGAATACTCTGACCAGACATGTTCCATTTGCTTCATGACGACTTCCTTTTGCCAAATCCCACGTGACCTCGATCTCAGACCCTTGACTTCTGTCCTACACACCTTCTCCCTCTGCTCCTGACTCGTACTCTGGAGTTTTTAAGTCCTGCAGAACTTGGGAGCTACTGGTCTCCTTTAAGGATCTCTTTATGCTTTAAAAATTTTCTAAGAAGCTTTATAAGGTTTTTATCGCTTAATTGATTTAAAAATGTATTAGGAAGAGTGGCAAATAAGAGACTTAAACTCTAAGAGCTGTTTTACTTCTCATTTCATTTTTTCTCTCTCTAGCCCTTTTCCTTCATGGATGATTCTAGTACATAGGACAACTGCTAACATCACCTACATGTAAACAGCTCTTCCATGTCACTAAGAAAAGGAACACTACCCCGGGGGAGAAATTGATGGAGTCTATAAATAGAAAATCCATGAAGCAAGAATTTCAAAATGTCAACAAGCCTGTGAGTTTTCTTTCAACAGTGCTCATGTAACTGGTATGTTTCACTAGGTTGTTTATTCTTTTCCCCAGCAAATTGCTCAAATGTTGGCCTGTCCCCATGAACAGAAACCACGGCACAGTATAGGCTCTTAAGACTTCCTCTCAATTATTCTTAGATCCTGGGGGCTTCCATGGTCCAAGTCCTGTGTCCAGATATCAGGCAAAGAGAGGAAGGACAGCTCGGACTGATCACTCCATTGTCTCCCTGATTCCATCACTGGAATGCTCAGTTAGCTGGTATGTCCACTGGAGTTGAGTTCCCAAAACACGGTTTGGGGTGAGTTCTCAAACCATGAAGCATGTTTACAAATGCCGCATGGCTGTGCCTGCTTATACTGGCAATCAAATGTACATGCATTTTTGCAAAAAAGTTAATTATTTTTGCCTGCCAAATCATCCCAAACTGAAAAAAAAAATGTTGGTGCACTCCTGCATCATTTGTGGGAGTGCAAATCATGACATTTTTGAAATGCAGTTTGGGTAAACAGATGAAAAACCTTAGCAAGGAGACCACTTGGTTGTACAAGCTCACTTCTTGGGATTTAGTCTACATGCATAAGTAGTTAAGTTCCAAAAACTGACAGTAGTCATAACAGAAAACAGAAAAAAGAAAAATCAGAATCATCAAAAAAAATTTTTTTGAAAGCAGGAATTTATTAAGAAAACAGGGAAAGCGCCTGGCTGCAGGAGGGGTCCTGAAGGGTTGCCCCATTAAAATCTTCCCATAAGAGACTGGTCAAATAAATTATGTTGGATCTAGGCAGTGGACTGTTATGCAGCCATCAGGATGACTATGTATTCTGAATCTATAGTTATTGCTGTATACAGGATAAGAGGAAGTCACAGAAAAAACCAGAATTTATTTATGAAAAATACATGTATTTATGTGTGTAATTATAAATGTGCTGTGTGTTTATTCTTCCATGTTTAAACCTCAGTCACCTTCACCTTCAAAATCCTCTCATTGGATGCACTACACCTATCAAGATGCTTTTTCACTTCTCTGAAGTTTTTGAACTCGTCCATGTGGACACCTTTTAGTGCTTCTGCCATGTTTTGTTTCACATCTTCCATGTCAGCAACAAGTTTTCCTTTGAGGACATTTTTCATCCTCGGAAACAAACAAAAAAAGTCACCCAGGGCAAGATCACGTGAATAGGGAGGGTGGGTCGTGCTGGTTTTGGTCAAAAACTGCTGAACACTCAGCACAGTGTGGGCAGATGTGCTCATAAATCACCCATCATAAAATGGGTAAATGGATTGAAAGAATCTCAAAAAAAAAAAAAAATTCCCTGAAGCCAAAAGCAGCCGCTCACAGCAACGGTAGCCGGTCCACTGATGCTAACGGGACCCTAGAACAGTCACATAGTAATGGATGCCTGTATTACAAGGGGCCTGCCTGCCAAAAGACAATTCCTGTTGTTTTTGTTTTGGGAGCTCCCCTTCGAATATTGTTACTTGATTAAAGGAGGTAGCAAACATATGGTAGTGCATCCAGTTTCTATTAGAAAAAAGCAACACTCGCAAACACAAACATCAGAGAAAGGGACACGGCCAGAGAAGGCAAGAAGCCACTGTTGTGCATTCATAGTAACTGGCTCATAGGGTAGAGTTATGGATAGCTTCACCTACTTGTGCTTTTCTGTATTGATTTGATATATTTTTATTGAAGAAGATTACTTTTTTAGGTTATCATTTGTGTGCCTTTGGTTCCCAAGTCCCAGGATCCACAGAACGTTTCAAGATCATTTTCAACTGAAGCCTCACAAAACTGCCTGAGGCTGGTGTCATCACTAGCCTCATTCTATAAACGAGGCATGTCAAATGGAAGTGATTTTACAAGTTCATAAAACTAGTGACCAGTGGAGCTGGAGTCTGAACTCTGGCCATCTTAGATGACTGTGAATTATTTCTGTAATCAGAAAAAGAGATCATGAAAAATACACTTCTTTAGTTAAAAAGAAGAGACTATTTCTCTCCTCTCTTCGTAAATATTAAACAACACAGCCTCTTTGCATGTAAAATATTAAAAACAAATAAATATAAAATCAGGCAAGTGATTTCTATATTTTTTTTAGTTTTGTTTTCTTATCTCATCCAAGATCTAGAGGGTTTCATGGTAAATTGTATGGTCATCAAAGATATCTGCAAAGTGATCAGTTTTTTATTAAAATGATCTGCTGATTTTTATGTCTTTCTCTTCTCTATGGAAAATATGCCTACAGAAACGGTTCTTTCCAAATCTACCCATGGACAGGAAAAAGAAAACCTAGTCCCCTGATGACACAGGGTCCCAGGGGTCTTTAGGAAGAGTCGATCAGGGTTGACAAAGGGGCTGGCTGTTGCAAACACTCAATGGTTTCCCAAGATCTCAGAGCTAGATAGCATTGATTGGCTATACGGAAACGCTACCATAGAACACTTACTATGAGAACCACAGATTTGCAATTTTTCCAACTACACAAAATAGCTGACAGGTGTAAGAAAAATAAAGTTTTCTGCCATGCAACTTTCCATCATCCCGAAAGAAATAATACACACAGAACACACAAATACACAGGAAACGTCATCTCCTCATTCCTCTCAGCAAATCTGAAGGCTCCTATCATAATCCCTATTTGAAAGATTGAACTGGAAATCCAGGTGACTCGTTCCAGCTCGCATGGCTCATGACCCGCTGAGCTTTAAAGCCAGGTATACCTCCTACATGTCATCAGGATGAATCCACGTCATGTGCCAAGGTAAAAATGATCAGAGGTCAGAGAGTTAAAATCTGAACAACTGGAGCTGGACGAGCAGACGGAGGAGGTGAAACATGACTTTTCTAGAATGTATGGAAGGATCATACACCTGAACACATGCCCTTTACAGACTGCAGTGTATTATTTCAGTGGAGCTTATTATTTCATTTTCAATTAAAACAGAGGGGTGAATTCCAAAGAAGCGTGTTAGTCGGGAGATCCTGAAGGCAGATGGGAAAGACGTAACGGACCACCCTGAGGAGAGCATTCTCGCGAGAGACACCCCCAGTGGGGTCCTTCCGTGCAACCAGCTGTCATTCAGCCTTAAAAAAGGAAGGACTTTCTGGCCCTGGCTGAACCCTGAGGATATTATGTTTAGTAAATAAACAAGGCACAAAAGAGCACATAATGTAGGATCCCATTGGTGTGGGGTCCCTAGAAGAGTCAAACCCGTAGAGACAGTGAGTAGACTGGTGGTTGCCAGAAGCTGGTAGTGGGGAATGGATGGTTATTGAGCAGTGTGTGCAAAGCTCTGGCTTTACAAGCTGGAAAGACTTTTGGAGATGGATGGTGGTGATGGTTGTACAACAGTGTGAATGTAATTAATGTCCCTGAACTGTGCACTTAAACATGATTTAAGTGGTACTTTTTTGTTATGGATATTGCACTTATGAAAAAGAGTGCACATGGGCATATAAAAATTGTAAGTTTGGGGACAGAGAAGAAAACTAACTCAAGGCAATGTGGACATAGCCCTGTCCTAAAGCTGCCAACTCCCAGACCCCTCCTGGGCCTTTGCCTGATGTCCAGTGTCAGAGAAGGACACCTCCAGGGGCCTCTCACCAGCTGGCTTTGGAGTGGGCTTGGCTGTGGGATATGCCAGCAGGTGGCTGGAAGGAGTCCTCCTCCCTCGCCCACCACAGTGGCAACTCGGCAGAGGCTGAGTCGACGCTGCAACTGAAATCTCATGGAGAGAACCCCTGGGATCCCAGACGTGCCATTCCTTCCCTCCGGTGGTTGTTTCCAATGGAGGCCTCGGGTGGCCCCAGGTCCTGCCTCACAGGCCATCCTGTGGAGGTCCTGTTTCCACTGGACCCTCATATTCTGGGTCCTGGTCACTCATGGGCAGTGCAATTTCTTCTTGATGGCCATCGGGGTCACCATATGAACATCAGAGAACTCTGGAGACAGCTCTCCTTGACTCCACTGTTCCTCTTCATCTGTGAAGTCGTGTCTCCGTGTAAAATGTCCTTTACAGAGACTGCAGTGTATTATTTCAATGGAGTTTATTGTTTCATTTTCGATTAAAATAGAGGGGTGAATTCCAAATAAGCAGGAATTTTCCTTGTTTACCCTCAAATGAGTCATCAAATTATGGAGACCTAACAGGGTCAGAGTGTCTTGCCTACAGACTGACCATTTGCAACAGCTGATATGTAGGGTGGTGAGATCTCCAGATGTTTAAGTGTCTCAGATCAGACTGCAGGATTGTGTTTATTGTAAGCACCAGCCAAGAGCACAACGGTGAGAAACATGAGCTTTAACTTCTTTATCTGGAAGTGAACTAGAGCTTCTGAACGACCCTCCAGCTCAAATAGAGCACTCCACCAAAAACATGCAAGGGAGTATGCGTGCATGCGCGCGCACACACACACGCGCGCGCGCGCGCGCACACAGGCACTTGAGGTTGGGCTGTCAAAAAGCAATTAATCGCTGGCTCATGTGTGTAATCCCAGAACTCTGGGAGGCTGAGTTGGGAGGATCACTTGGGGCCAGGATTTTGAGACAAGCCTAGATAACATCATAAGACCCCATCCGTACAGAAAATTAGCCAAACACGGTGGCGTGCACCTGTCGTCCTGGCTACTGCAAAGGTTTAGGTGAGAGGATCATTTGAGCCCAGGAGTTTGAGGCTGCAGTGAGCTATGATCGCACCACTGCACTCCTGCATAGGCAACACAATAAGACTTTGCTGAAACAAACAAACAAATAAATAGTTGCTAAGGACCACAATGCCATCACCCTCACTCCAGTGGTAAAAGTTGAAAATCAAATGTAGGCTGAGCACCCGAGTGGGCCAGCCTCTTGAAGGCGTCTCCAATGACAGTGCAGGGACTGTGGAAAAGAAGGCCAATACTCATGCCTACAAAGGTGGTGTCTCCTACCCTATGGAGGCACTTTCAATGTGAGAGTAAACTACAAATAAACCCACCACACGGAAGGGAGTATCATGAATTCTGTTATCCTGTCCCTGAATGTAAGAAAATGAAGAAACAAAATGTCCCTGATTTATAACCGGAAACTGGCCCTCACATGGATTTGTGACACTGGCTAAATACACTTTCTGCCATATTTTTGGTCTGAAAAATCTTTAAGACAATCATCAAGTTTAAAGTAATGTGCTCAGCAGAAGCAAATACAAATTCCTTCTCGAGGGACCTACCACACGGCCTTGGATAATCCCTGCAGAGGTGAGTTTTGAAGATGATGCACTTAGAGCTGCAAGTCACAACACCTCAAGAAACGCAGACTGAACGAAAGACACACAGCAGAGGTGAAAGACCATAGAATCCAAATGATCAGACATCAAAACGATACAAAGAAGTATAATACAAAGTATTATGTATAAATACACAGGGGTGCCAAAAAATGCAGACACATTTTAAGAGACGTTATCTATGTGTTACTTTTACTTGAATTCACAGTAGCATGATGTAATATGACGTTTGCTCAACCGTGCTTCCGCCATTTTCTTTGACTGTCCTGCCTGTTGCATGGTGATGCTGGCATCTATTTGATTAATGCCATCTTTTGAGCGAAGCTCAGAGTTAAAATGTGTATGCAGTTGGCATCCCTGTATACGTGTTTAATAAAGTTAAATAAGGATAGGAGGTCACAAAGAAATATAGGCAAATATTAAGGATGCTCAAAAGAGAACAAAGGAAATCTGGAGAGAGGGAAAAAAACAAGTCGGATTTCATGAAATGAGAAATTAAACAGTTGAAATTTTGAAAAATCAGTTTCATTTGTATTGTGAATTACCCAGTTGAAGAGACAATTAGTGAATTGGAAAATAAATCTGATATAATAAGACAAATTATAACAATAGAGAAACTAAAATTCAATGGGTATGAGGAAGAGGGTAAAGAATCCTGGAATCCGCTGAGTCAGACAGATTTCTTCTACCCCACCCCATCCCCTTTAAGTCAGATTTCAAGAGAACAGGAGAGAATCTGAGAAGTAAACATGTGAGAATTTTTCCGTTTGAAGACACCGGACTTCAAGTCCAAAAGTCCAGTGATAAGCAGAATATAGGGGGGAGAAATAACAAGATTCACAAGCTCAATTACGCAAAATAAAATTTCAAGCAAAGAGAAGTTACTAAAAGTGTTTAGTAAGAAGATGGATTACCTTAAAAAAACATGGCAGTAAGTTACTTCTCAGCTGAAATAATGGAAATCTGAAAGAGTTGAAATTATTTCCCACTTGTGTTAGTCAACATCAGCAATCAACCCAAGTATATCATCACTGAAATAATTTTTCAAGAGTGAATACAAAATTAAGACATGACTTCTGAAAGTATTTGCCAACAGAACCTAACTAAAGACAAATTTTCATTTATGGAAGTTAGAAAGTCAGACGAAATAAACAACAAAAATATTATAGATACTTAATATTTTTAGACTCTTGGAGTTGAGAAAGGTACAGATGTTGATTGAATTTTGAATTCCTTATGGAAACCACTAGAAAACACTAAACACTAAGATAATATAAATAGAGATCATAAATTCAACTTGGCAAAATTTTTTGAGGAAAAACGCTCAATAAATTCAAAAGACGTTGAGAAGGAGAAATACCACAAAATAATTATAGCACACAAGGAAAAATAGACTATCCAAAATGTTTTGACTGAAGAATGGGCCGGGCTTCTGTAAGGAAGAGAATGGCAGGACATTCTCTCCCTCTGAAGAGTCCGGGGCCTGGTGCAGGGCTGGTGGACTGTTCTAAGGCTTTTAGGTCTCATTGTTGGCTCTAAGGTACCTGCTCAGCTATGAACATTCCCGGGTCACCAGGAATGGACGAAGTCAGTGGACACGCAGGAGCTTCCCTGCTGAGCTGGAGACTAGGTCACCTGGAAGATGCCTGCATTCCTCTAGTCCATTCTATCTTCCATAGCTGCAAGGACTCCTGGGAAATCTCAGCTCTGTGAAGGGCTAGGAGAAGTTGCTATGAATGAAATCAAGACACAGAGTGTGGATGCTGGGGCAACCAGCTCTCTTCCTTGCAGGACTAAATGCAAATAGACCAAACATTTTGGTTAAGATACAAATATTTTCATACTGGATTAAAAAACATCCAGCTAATTGCTGTTTACAAGAGACACATCCAAATTATAAGAATTCAGAAAATTTGGCAGTTAAAAGAATTTTTCGTCTTGTAACTGATTATATCTATCTCTGTTATAAACTGATATATATAAACTTCATGCGAGTATACACACACATATACTCACATATATATATACACCAGACAAACAATAAAAAAAGCTAATGTAATATTATTATTATCAAGCAAAAGAAAATTAAAATCAGAAAACACTATTAAAGATAAAGAGGGTGATTATATAACATAAGTATTTCAGCTTTCCCAAGAAAGATGATTATATACACTTACTAAGAAAGTTCCAAAAGCAAATATTGGCAAAACAAGAAAAATAGGCAGATTTCAGCATTTTATTAGGATATTTTTAATACAATGGATTTGCTTCTACTGTCCAGCTGTGTAAAATTTGGCTATTTTAAAGCTATGACTCATAACAGCAAAATGATATAATCAGATAAACACTTCCTAATGTTGTATTAAATAAAACAATGTGGCTAATGTACTTAGCAAAGTATCCAGAAATATTTCATAAAAATTAAATACTATTACTATTATAACACTTTTAGTGAAAGTAGCAATAAGGTAAAGCAATATTAGAGAAAAACAATTTGATTCACATTGTATAATAATAGAAAGGAGACAGAATATCCTGGAGGAAGAGTGACTGGGGGTATCTGGGAGCTTTTAAGGAATCTCAAACAGGAACTAATAACCATTTCATTTCAGATCTCTGCTATGACTGCAAAAACATAGAGAGAGACATGAAGAAATGTGAAAAAGAGGCAAAAAACTATTTGATAGTCGAGACTTTTGCTTGATTTAGCTTGGAGGCAAAATTGTTTCCAAAAATATTCTTCTTGTCCTCTAAATTCTTTACATTTTTATCTTTAAATCTATTTACTGCTGTGAAATCCAAATCTTGTTTTCTGCCTGAGTAATATGTTGGCATTCAACCCATCCCTGAATGTTGACTCATTACTCTGCAGTTTTTTAGATCTATGTGAACATGTGTGGAAATATTTGAAAATTAGAAGCACTGCATCATTGAAGGAAAAATAAAATAAAACTCATCAAGTGCACAGGATAGCATTGCCTATGGGATCGAAAACTGGTAAAGTGATTTAACATGAAAACATTTACTCTGGTCACTGGCTTTCAAGTTATAGTGTAAACATATAATTCTAGACGGATTCCTCTGGTTGGAGCCACAGTCCAGTCGCCGTGGTCTTCAGACACTGCTGCCTTTACTCTTAACTGTCTTCAGGATTGGGTGTGACTTGAGCTCGGCCATGTTGACTCGGTTGCCAGCATTTGTCCGGCTTAGAAATCCGTGTCAGCAAAGTCACTTAACTTCAGATTGTTGCTAAGTATCTTTGAAAAACCTCAGGCACACACAGAACCACTATCTTACCCTCAGGGTTTGTCAACTAATAACCCTACTGGCTTTACAAAAAGTAGGTGGTTAAAAGTGCATTTTTTTTAAAGGCGGTTTTGGTCTCTCCAAGACAGAGCGATAAAATTGCACAATCTAAAGAAAGGAACAGTTTGTTTTGCCCTTTTTTTTATGGCCAGTTAAATGCCAGAAGACTTTTAAAGTAATAGCAACCAGTGTAAAAGGGGAAAAAAATCAAATAAAAATTTTATGATCTTAGAATAAACCTATTGCTCTGTCCTCTTCCATAGCTTTACGAAACTTTCTATACCTTTTGGCACTAGAAACTACACATAATGCTTTGGCTCTGCAAACTCCAACGAGGCCTCCTATAAAGTTATAGCTGTAGGAATACAGACACCGTAAAACCAAGCAAGGAAACAGAAACATTTCATATAGAGTAAAACAGTCGATGTCATTTTCACTCTAATAAAGCAACATTTATTATAAGAGAAAAAGAGTGGAGATGAATGTATGCTTTATTTTGCCCAGCTAAATCCTTTAAAAATAGCATTATGGGGGGGGTTCTTCATCTTAAACAGAGCAACTGCTTATTCCATTGTGAGTGTCTGATTTCACACCAGAGAATTTGATGCCTTCCGGCGGATTTTGGCCATGATCGTGCATTGGAATCACCTGGAAAGCCTTAATGTCTGACTCCAGGGGTCCAAGGAATCCTAGTTTAATTGGTCTGAGTGCCTTCTGGGTTTTTTCTCCTGGGGGTTTTCAAAGCTCCCCCCGTGATTCTGACAGGTGGCCAACGTTGAGGGTCACAGCTCTGTGGCAAGACCAACTTAGAAGAGCCAGCTGAGATGAGAAGGGAGGTACAAACCCATCAAGGGGTGATGTGGAAAGTCCCCCCGAGGAAACCCACCTCTTCCTCATCTCGGTTTACATCCTACCTACATCCTGTTGCCCTGATTTCTGTGAGCTCCAACCCTGCCCTGGACCACCCAACCCAGCTTTCCACCCTCCTTCTGACCAACCCTATATTTCTTCTGAAAGGAGTAGAGTAAATTAATAGTGGTTTGGGAATGGGGAGATAAAAACAGGAGAAAAGGGCATTTTGGGTTTTTATTTTTCCCCCATCTTCAGTGCTGACATTCCCCCAAGAAAACTTGTGCTGCTTCCCAAATGCCAGTCAGTGGGGTTTGTTTGGCTGGCATGGCCTTGGAGTTCTGTTTGTTTTCTCTTGTGCACCCAGCGTATCTTCTCCCCCGTGCTAACAGCTTTGCATTGCTTGTGTGATTTGGGCTGAGCAGCAGAAGTGACAGACTCCTGAGGGAAATAGGGGACATGGAGGAAGGGGTATCAGGAAGGGGTGAAGGAACCTGGCAGGAGAGAGGGGGCTGGCATCACTCAGGGCTAACCCTGCCCAGGGCCAAAGATCCAGGCTGGCACAGAGTTAGAAGCTAATGCATATTTATGATGGACTGTGAGCCTAAAGTTACACACGGTTTCTAACATCCAGTCCAGCTAGGAAAATAAAATCAAACAGAGATCGAAAATATTCTCTCCCAAAACCTAATGGAATACAAAATGTGTCCCTGGATCTATCTGGGAAAATGTCATGTAAGAAGTAAAAATTAACTTGGATTGAGAAGAACTGATCCCTTAGGTGTAGAAACTTTATAAATATAAAAAAAGAGATGGTGCTTACTCTTCCATTTTCAAACTATAATATTTTGCAATCATTTAGTTGTATCGATGATTCATACTACCGTAATGATAAATAATTTGTGACTATTTACTCACAAACAGTAATTTTGAAGTATGTAGTAATCGCTAATTTATATTTTGGTAAATATAATGATTACTAAGTAATAATAATTCGTAAATACTAACACAAACAGAAACCCCAATTAGAATAGCGATGATATTCGCAAAGGTATTTTCTAGCCTGTATGAGATCATCTTAATCTATTCATTCACCCACTCATGTATTAATCCAACAAGTTATTTATTAATGACCTGGTTTTTAGGTGTTAAACACTATGTTATGAGTTAGGTATTTGACAATAAAGAAACGGATATAATCTCTATACTCAGGGAGTTTTCAGACTAGCAAAGAACAGGCATTAAGTCATTAAAAGCACACTTGAGTATATTGTGGCCAATTGTGTTCAGTTCTGTGAAGGGAAATAATAGGGGTCATGGGACTGTTTTCCCCAAATTCCTACATGAATTCCAGTGTTCTGAGAATAACCTTTAAAAAAACGACATTTCTATGGAGGCCTGGATGATAACACAGGCATGATTTTGGTGACACAATGGAAGGATTTCATTTCATGCAGGAAGAAGAATGTGCCGTGTGCAGAGATAAAACTCTTTCCTCAAGAAGGAGCATCCACACACACGGGCATGAGCGTCCAAGCACACACCTAGACACCCAAACCAGCTGGGTGCCAAGGACCACAACGTCCAAAAACAAGAGGGGGAATCACGGCGCGTATGGGCAAATCCACCTAGACTTTGATCTTGAAGATCGCATGACTTCATTTCAGAACATTCGCTTGGACTACCTCCTTGTGCTTGCAAAAGTGTTCCTGCATGAGGCGGCGTGCTAAGTTTAGACGTCCCCGGTCTGCCAGGAGGCAGTATGGGAGAGCCGCCGGGAAGGGGCCTAGCCCAGGGGGCCCTCCATTCCGCTACTGTGGGAGGTGGGGGAGGCACAATTCTCACTGGAGCGAGTGGCAAGCCCTGAACAAGACGTTTCCATCGCAATCTGAAACTCCTGCTTGGGAAAGAAGGGTCGATCATCAAAGAATCAAAGAAAACAAGTAGACGCTGTTTTGGCAAACAGCCTTTCTGGTTTTCGTGGCAAATCAGAGATATGTCTCTCTCTAGCCGTTGAGCTGTTTTGTGGTACTTTTTTTTTCTTTCTAAAGTATGTTGAAAGTCATGTGTATATTTTGCTAAGTGCTTCGAGTTGTGGTATTTTCCCACAATGTGGAGCTCCTGTCATTCCAAGAACGAAGATAAAATCTAGTATCAAGATGTAAATAATGGGGTTCCTCGACCAAGAGAAGGGATGCAGAGCTTGACAGTTAAGCCAACTGCATGTTCTCCGTCTCCCTTCATCTTCTTTGTTTTATTTCACTGGTAGCCTATGAGGTTCTTTCTTCTTTCAGTCGTTTTGATCTTTGTCCAAATGCTGCAAACGTCGTCTCATCCCAAATCTACAATTAAGTCATCAGCCGTGAACTCCCCTTCCCCGCCCCGCTCTCCCTCCCGTCTTGTCTTTCCCAAGCCCTTGCTGTGGAATCCATCCCAGATTTCGTTTTGTATTCTTTTCCATGGCTAACCTCGCTCGCGTTACGCTGGTTGCGATTTTTGAGGTTATTTCAAAACATGGTGGAGTTTCTGTTCCTTGAGTCTCTCCCAGGATTGATTTATATTCTTCACTTTACTCAGAGCAGACACAGTCTCTAAGACTTTCTTTAGGTTTGCCAGTCACACAGAACTACTTCTTTCCTGTCCCAGGGTCCGGAACCCTGTAAATCAAGGTGACCAGTGGGAACATTCTTCTCTTGAGAGCTAATAATGTCTCTGGGCCAATCTTCATCAGATGAGCCCCCAGTGACATCACGTCTCACTCAAGGTTGGAAACTGATTCCAACAGAACAGAGCTGGGCGGTTGTTACTTTGGTGTAAGCACGTCTCAGGCCAAACCTCATCTGAACACGCTAAACACAATTTTCAGACAAACTTACCCGAAAGAATGGGACAGATCTTTGCAGTTGAATGCCCTCACGTTTGTGTGGTCCATGAACCAGCAGAACTGGCATTGCCTGGGGACTTTTCAGTAAAGCAGACTCTTAGGCCCTATCCCTCCACCTGAACCAGAAACCATTGGAACAAGATCTCTAGGTGATTATATGCAGAATAAAGCTTGAGATTCTCAAGCTTAAGCATATCAAGGAATCTTAATTTCTCTCTAGACCACCCAGCAGGAAGCCTAGAGGTCTCCTTGGAGGAGATGATGCTTGGGGTGGGGTGGCCTGGATGCCACCTCCTCAAAGGAACACAGGACTGGCCTGGGCTCTCCCTTCTCTGCAGCCAGACCCGATGAGCTGTGGGCAGTGCGAGAGGGTGGTCCCTCCCAGACCCTAAAGGGGAAGCCATGATGTCATGGGGAGAGTGTGTTATCCTCCCGGTAGGCTGGGAGAGAAATGGGATTTGGAAATAACTAAGAGAATGAAAACTTTAAGGGCATTGTGAAGGAAAAGGGAGACACTGGGAAGTTATTTTACAGGATGAGCAGGCTTCAGAAGGGAAGCTCTGTTTCAGGCCTCTGTCAAGCCACAGGCAACATGGAAACTTGGGATTCTGAGAGGGATCTCTCCTTCTCTGTGGCCAGGTTTTACTGTGGGTATTTGTGTGGGCTTTGAGGTGAAGAGAGTTTGGGTTTAATCTTTATTTTTATTTTGGCACCCAATGTATGAATTAGCAGAAGGTGGTGACGTTTTTAGAGGCTTGGGTTGCTTGTTTCTGAAGGTCAACCAAACGCTTTAAATGGGTCTTTGATATATGTGTCAATCGTTGTAAGTGAATATGCATGTCTGACTTAAAGGGAAAAGAATGAATAGTAAAGACTTTTCAAAAGGAGGCATTTTACTAGAAAGGCATGTCATCTGATCACAGAACAACGGTGGCTAAGAACTGAGAAATAACTGTTGGTGTCTGTTCCGGACCATGGGGTAGCCACCATCACACGCAGGCAGCACGGCAGCACGGCAGCCTTGCGGAGGTCTCCTGCCTGCGACAGCCCTCAGCTGTTTTTACCCATTTCCATTGCCCTCCAGGGACTTAGCTGAAATTGGAAGGCAGGCAGCAGTCTGAGAAGTCTTTTATCACACTACTGTATCCCTGAGCAATCTTTACTTCTAGGTTAAGAATGAGCATGTCCTTCTTCTTCAAGTTTTTCCTTTTTAATAGAGAGGCTATTACAATGGAAAAGCAGTGTATTTTTCTTAGATGTTTAATACCTGTCCCCACTGGCCAAGTTGCTTCCAGTCTGGTTATTAACGTTGAGGAGAGGACACTTGGAAAAGGATCTATTTGTCCCTAGAAAACACCTCTCATGGAAAAGCACTCAGGTGAGGGACACACAGGAGACATGGCCTTCAGAAATGACCTGTTTTTCTATTGAGAAATAGCTTCACTGTCACTTGAGAAGGGTTGTGGCCTTGTGGCTATAAAAGCCTGTGAATTAACATCGTGGGTTTTCTTCCTGGCATTGACATGTAGTGATTTGGACAACTGTACCATCTTGTGCCATCAGTAGAATGGTGAAACACATGTCCCACATAGACGTATGTTATACCTTCATTGCAATGGACTGAATGTTTTTGTACCCCACAAATGTACGTGTTGAAACCTAAAGGTATTAGGAGGTGGGGCCTTTGGGAGGTGATCAGGTCATGGTGGTGGTGCCTCATGAATGGATTAGGACCCTTATCAGAGAGGGTCCTGATCATTTTTATTAAGCATACATTTTATCATTTAATATCCTCATTAATTTGAGCTTGGAAGCGTGAATGATCGCATCCTCCATTTCTAGCTACCTTAATGTAGCAAAATTACTTTTTTCCTTATTTCTTTAGTGACTTGACTATATTTATAAAACCAGATTGAGTAGAGGAGCATGGCTAAAAAACACTGGTCTACAGTCAGTGAGAGGCGATGTTCTCTGGTCATCATCCAGGAGCTTTGAACTTAGAAAGGTCATGGTCAAATTCTGTCATTTACTGCATGCATATACTTTCATCGATAATTTTTCTTTCATGTTCCCTGAAGATAAGACTAATAAAAGACTCATCTCACTGATGGTAAGGAACAATGCTGGGCCATGAGAAAAACATTGCAATCCAATGTTGACTGATGGAAACGTTAGCTGCTGGAGGGAACAGGACTTTTGGGATATGGGCAAAGCAACATATTGCTTCTAAGATATTGTGTCAACACTGGTTTATACTATCTTTTAAAAATCACGGTTGCAGATATTACCACAGAACAAATAGTTTTATATACAGGGATAACCTTAACATTTTCATTTATTTTTATTTTTGTAAGGGATAGGGTCTTATTCTGCTGCCTAGGCTAGAATGCAATGGCATGATCATTGCTCACTGCAGCCTCAACCTTTTAAGCATAAGTGAGTCTTTTTCTCAGCCCCCCATGTAGCTGGGGCTGTACCACCATGCCTGGCAATTTTTTTTAAAGCAATGGGGTCTCACTATGCTGCCCAGTCTGGTCTCAAACTCTTGGATTCAAGTGATCTTTCCACCTTGGCCTCCCAAAGTGCTGAGATTGTAGGCTTGAGCCATCTCGCCCAGCCATCTTTAGCATTTTCTTGTGTTTATTTTCACTGCTGCTCAGTGTTTGAGTAGTCCAAGGGCCCCCAAATATTCAGATTCCCATTCACGACTCCAGCTTCCTGCTTCTGAGTAGTTTCTCCTAGAATGCCCCCTCCTCCTGCTACACATTGCCAGTATCCCTGGGACTCTTGGAGATGCTTATCGGGATGTCCACCCAGCATCTGATGAACTGATTAACAAACAACTGGCAGGGGGGAACCTGGGCAGAGGCAGAGTGAGACGGGGGACACGTACATTCATTCCCTTCCAGCATCCCCCACGGGGCTCACAGAAAAGTAACACAGAGTCCTTGAAGAAAAGAGAGGCCCCTTGTCCTGTCCGGTCCTGCCCTGTACAGCCTCTGAGTTTGAGGCAGTAGCTCCAGGTAGACGGTAGGCTGAGTGCCGCCCCTGAAGATGAGGACCCTTTGAGGAACGGTGGCTGAGCCTACAGTGACTCCCACTTCTCAGCTGGTGGCGGATGCCTGGGGACCATCTCACTGCGGAACTGACTTAGGAGGGGAGTCCTGTCTCAGAACACCATCTTCTAGGAGGGACACCTCGGTGCTAGGTAGTTACTCAAATATGGTGCCAGTGACACGACTCCTCCGAGGGCCCGTGCCTCATTGGCGAGCTGGTGATGGCCATGCCTGTTCCAGGGTACCCACGAGGACCCAAGGTCCCATGAGGAGGGTGTGGTCAGTGCTCCTGTCTTCAATTTCCTTCCTTGCATGAGCTGGCCTATTCTTGCACGATCCTTTCTTTCTTCTCTGTTCAAACTCACCCTGTTTCCACCTGTGTTGCTGTGACCACATTTGCTGTCACTCCGTGGCCCTCGAGGACCTTGGGGTTTCTGGGTTCCCCTCAATATTTAATGCCCTTCTCACCCCTGTGGTGTCCACAGCCCTTCCAGTACTGGAGTCCTCCACTCCCAACCTTCACCTTTGTCTCACTTCCAGAACCTACTCAAGGGACACACCCAAGATCTCCCCATTACCAGGAAATACGGTCTCCTTCTCTGTCTCAGAAATTCCTTCCTGATGATGCATTCCTGATCCTTCCCCTACCAACGTGCTCGCCCTGGCTGACATGTCACCTCCTTCCACATCTGGTCTTTGAATCACCCCATCCTTCTTGTCTGCCATCCTCCCTGCCACCCCCCAATCCCCTCCCCTCGTCTTCCTTCCCTCCCTCCAGTTCTAGACAGAGGATTACAATTAAAAATCTATGCCTGCTTTTTCTATGGATATCTCACTCAACAAATATTTACCGAATGATTGTACTGTTCTAAATCATCTTTATCCACTTCCTTCTCAGGTTCAAGGCCACCTAGAGCATTTCCTCTCCTTAGCTTAGTCACTCATTATACGCCCAGAGTTTATGAAATCCAAGGCAATCTCAATAATAAAATGTACCATTATGTTATGCATCACGAAAAAGGAAAACACACTGCCAATTAAAGTAGAAAAATGTCATCAATTGTGAGATGCATTCTGCTCTCGAAGCTGCTAAAATATGAAAATATATGCATCTCGTAATATACAAAGTGATGGTATTTTTTAGATCAATGCTAAGATGCTTCCTAATCTCCCTTTCCCGTTGATATTAAATTTCTTGAAATAGACTGAGCTGTCAAGGCCCGTCTTCTTACTGCCCAGATCGTCTGGATCCCTCCACTAGTAAAACTGCTCTCGTAGAAACCACGAGTGGCTTTGTTAACTGCCAAACCCGAGGTGGGGTTTTAGGCTGTCCCTCCCAAGGCCACAGAGACACTGCAGGGATCTTCTCTCCTTCGCTCCTTGAGACGCCTGTATTCTGGTTCCCATAGTGCTTTCATTACTTCCTGGTTTTTACACGACTTGACTTTGTCTTACCAGCTGCTTGTCTGTTTTCGTCATGGTCCCATCAGCTCCACCTGTAACCTGCAGTTTCTCTTCTATTCGGGACCTCCCCAGTCAGACTTTTATCCCTCAACTGCCTGGATTTTATGCCAAATCCACTCTTCTTCTGAGTCCTTTATGTGGCCGTGTATAATCCCGATGACAACCCAGAGAGGTATTGTCATCCTCAGCATCTCTGATCACATACCCTGACCTCAGGTGACTAGTCTTTTCAGAATCATGCCGCTGCACTCCAGCCCTGGGTGACAGAGCTCTTGGGGAGGTCATCCCTGAGCATCCACACTGCTCAATCCACCCATTAGGTCTCCATCCTCCTGCTCTGACCCCTCAGAGGCATTCATCCCGGGCCTTCTGAAGGTTCGTCCCTTCCGTGTGACACAGAGAAAGCATGTTCTCCTGGGCTCCTTCTGTCACCTGAGCTGCCCCTTTACAGAGCTCTGACTCCTCCTCAGCTCCAGACATCCTGGCTCAGTTCTGGAAACTCACTGACTTGTTGACCTCGCCTAGCCCCAAGACGGCAAGCAGTGCCCGCCTCTCACCTCAGGACCCCACGTTTGCATCTCGACCCTCCTCTCGTCCTGATATCCAGACCTACCTCCACCACTGCCAGCTTGGCATTGCCTTGGTCATGGCACGGGCACCTCACACATGCGACATCCAAAGATAAATCTCTGATGTCCCCAGACTCGCTCCGTTCCCAGTCTTCTCTACCTTGGGAAGGGATTAGGCTCGCCTTCCTGCTCCTCAGACCCCAAAGCAAGCGTTGACTTTGACTCCCCTCTTCACACAGCTTGGGCTCCAGGTTCTAAGTTCTATCCCTTCTAGTGACTCTAACCATTATGAGACCCGGAATCTCATGACACACCTCCACTTGCAAAGCCCCCTTGTCGAGTCACCCAGGCATCACCTACCTGGTCTGCTGCAGTGACTCCAGATGCCCTTTCCCTCCCTTTCGACCCTGCCCCGTCCCTGGATATCCTCAACGCAGCATCTGGAAGAAGCCCTTCGAATGCAACACAGGTGATATCACGCTGCTAAGCTCAAAGCCCTGCGACTGCTCTCCCTCTCATTAAGGGAAGTCCCAGGGCCTGTTCAGCCTCTGAGGCTCAGTCTCCTGCATTCTCCCCCACCTCCTTCCTCCACTCTGTGTTCTCAATCCTCTCAATGATGCCAAGAATCATAGCCAGACATGGTGTCCTCACGCCTGCAATCCCAGAACTTTGGGAAGCTGAGGTGGGAAGATCACTTGAGTCCAGGAGTCCTAGACCAGCCTGGGCAACATAGTGAGACTCCATTTCTACACGTGTTTTTAAATTAACCAGGAGCAATGACGGGTGCCTGTTGTGCCAGTCACTTGGGCGGCTGAGGTGGGAGGATCCCTTGAGCCCGGGAGTTCAAGGATGCAGTGAGCTATGATCAGGCCACTGCACTCCAGGCCAGGTGACAGAGCAAGACTGTCTCGAAAACAACACAAACATAAAAAGAGGTAGTGCCTCTGTGCCTTCAGGGCCTCTGCTGGGGCCGTTCTCGTGAGGAACACTCTTTCTCCAGACTTGCTTGGGCTCGTTCCTTGCTTCCTTCACACCCGTCCTGCTCGTCCTCCAAAGCGGCATCTCCTCGTATTCTCTGACCACTCTGTATACAGCGACTTGCACTCCCCTCCCCTGCTTTCCGATTTCCATCACAAGTATTGTCCCCTGACACACCTTGTGTGGCATCTCCACCACTGTTTGGATTCCAGGTGGTTTTGCCTACTCGACTCACACTCAGTTCACAGCACCTGTTATGGCACTTGGCGCACAGTAGGAGTTCCACACGAATTCCAGGTGGGATGAAGCCCCATTTGATTTTTCCTCCTGGCCCCTTATGTCCTGAAAAATCTCCTCTGCTCTCTTGGCCTCATTCATTCTAAACCTGAACTTCTAGCTTAGTCTCTCTTTGGAGAGATACCCTAAAACATCTCACACTCTCTCTGAGTCTGATTCCAAATTGAGTGAATTTGTGCCAAATCCACTCTTCTTCTGTTTCCTTTATGTGATTGTGTATAATCCCGATGACAGCCTGAGGGAGGTATTGTCATCCTCAGCATCACTGATCACATGCCCCTGACCTCAGGTGATTGGTGAATAATCATTTCAGAAGTTAAATCCGGATGGGAAGGGTGACACCTTCCTGCCCCCCTGTGAGGTCTTGCAGTTGTGTCTCTGTGGTGTCATTTCTCCTGAGGCACCGACCTCCAATCCTCATTTGGAGAAACATGACTTTTCATCCCAGGCTACATCCCAGAGTTTCTGCTCATTTGCTCTGTGAAACCCAAATCTCCAAACAAAAGTACTCCAAACATTCCCAGTAACAGAGAGGTTGGAATGATGAGGACAGTGGAGCTCACATCATAGACTGTGTGTACATCTCCAACATAAAACTCCTCGAATTACAGTCACTCAGAACATTTCTGGCACCCCTGCATGAAGATTCTTCTTATGTGTGAACATGACTGGGCTAACAGGTGCCCAGATATTTGGTCAAACATTATTCTGGAGGTGGCTGTGAGAGTGTTTGTGGATGAGATGAGCAAATGACTGGTATGCTGAGTTAATCAGCTTGCCTTCCCTAGCCCAGTAGTCTTCATCCAGTGAATTGAAGGTGTGAGTAGAAAGAGAAGGCTGTCCCTCCACCAAGTAAGAGGTGGGACGTTGGTCATTTCCTGCTCGTGCACTCAAGGAAAACATTGCCTCTTCTTAGGCCTCGAGTCTTCTATCCTTTGGACTGCACTTATACTATAAGCTCTCCTGGTCCCCAGGCTTCAGATGTGGGTAGAACACACACAGTCTCTCCTGGGACTGCAGCTTGCTGACTGCAGATCTTGGGACGTCTCAGCCTCCATGACTGCATGAGCTAATTCTTCATAATGAATCCATCTATGTATCTGTAGATGTATCTATGTGTCTGTCTATCTCTGTCTATCTATGTATCTAACATCTATCTATCCATTCTCTTGCTTCTGTTTCTCTGAAGAGCCCTGCCCAATACACCTAGTCTGCATTGCAAAGTACGAGAAGGTAGGAAGTATAAAAGGGTTGTCTCCTCGCGGTCTGGCACAGCACATGAGAACTCTCAGCACATCTTCAGGGAAGTAGAGTGAGCTGTGAAGTTTGTGGTGTCTAGAGTCTGAAGGCCTCAATTCAAATATTGGCCCTGCTACTTCTGAGCTGTGTGATTTGCAGGCAATTTACTTAACCTTCCCGTGTCTTTGATTTCTTCCTTTGTAAAGTGGAGACAGTAATAATCCCTATTTCCTAGACTTGTCATATATGGATAAGTACATTTAAGTACTCAGAAGAGTGTGCTGCCCAGAGGAAGCTTCAGTAGATATTACTTGCAACCATAATGCACGATGCAAAAATCAGTGGAGGAGCCATTGTGCTATCGTCAGACATCGTGACATGGCATTTCTGTTCTCTCTTCCTGGGTGGTGCTGAAACAATGACCTGGAATATGTTCTTGGACTCAGCATTCCCTTAAAGAGGACCTGTGTTTAGAGTTACAGGCTCAGGGTCATCGTAGCACTTGGGACATGAAAGAATCCACAAGCACGGCTGAATGATTGAAGGAATGGACTTGCGGAATCCTGGCCTGTACTTCCAACATGGGGGTTCCTATGCCTCTTTCCCGTGTAGCGATAATTGAAAAGAATATGCAAGAGTGCCTGTCACCAAGTCTGATATGTCATAGGTGTTCGGTGAATGGTGGCTGTCACTATTCTTTAAAAAAATACTCTCAGTGTCATAACTATCTCAACTATCTCATCCCTTCAGTTCATGACTTGTGTTTTATTTCTTGATCATCTTTAACTTGCATTCACATCTTCCTCAAATCATTTTAAAATGGCAAGAGTAGCAACTGTCAATGAATAATTTAAGATTAAAATTAAGAATTCTGAAATATACTCATCATTGGACAAAGTAAGCAAATGGCCAGAATTTAAATTTTGAGAGTTTATATATATCTTTCAAAACTAAAGCTCATAGAGAATTCTTCCTCTGAGTTATAAGTTTTCAAATCCTGGACCTCACCCAAAATCCTAAGTAGTGAATGTGGGAAAATATCCATTGAGCTTTCCTCTCCGGTAGCTAAACATTTTCCCTTTATTCCATGGAGAACTATCTTAACTATTTTTATTAAAGAAAAGGATCTGTGAATGAAAACTTTAGATAGCATTTATATGAAAGGAGTGATGCAACTTAAAATCATTTAATACCAACCAAACACTCTTTGTCCTCTGCGGATGCACTAACACTTCAGAAAAGAAAAACCTACTCAGAAAAACAAGTTCTCCTTGGAAAATATATCCTGTTTCCCAGTTATGTGAGTTGATTTAAACACACTCTTCTGTTTTGTGTTACCTACGCTTGATGTGAAGTAGGTTTGGACACAGGCGTGGTGAGAGGAAGACAAATCCCTATCTGCATTCAGTGGCCATGCACGGCAAACATGGCCTCCTTCAGAGAAACAGCTAGAAACAACTCTGTGTTGTCCACGAACCCTGCAGGGACTTGTGGGTATTTGTGAAGACAGCCCCGAGACCCTTTTTCTCAGATTCAACTGGGTCCTGTCAGATGACCTTGCACAGACAGCTTTCAAATGCCAAATTAATACAACTCATAAACATTAACGTGGTGTAGAATCAGGGTGAACAGCACTGCCTCCACCAAGCTTTCAGCACAAGTCTAAAGCAAGACCAGGAGAAATGGTTTGCCTGAGCCATGCTGGAAGACGTGCCAAGCCGTGAACCTCCCCCACCGCCCACCTCAAGTCCCAGTGTGCTGTGATAATGACCGCAGCCTGTTCCTCAATACTCTTGGTGTGCTCTGATGACCCCCAGCAAGTGCCGTGATCGAGTCCTCTACGTGTTAACCCTCTACTGCCGTTAAGCCTAGCTGAGGTTGAGAGTGTTAGAGAAAGCATCTGCGTGCCCATTCCTAATGTTTTTCTGTACATGGTATTCTCGCGGTCTTCCCTGGGTATTCTCAAAGGTCTTAGTAGACCCCTAGCAAGATAAAAGCAAACTGTGGAGAAATTCCAGAGACATACCTTCCTTTCCCCACATTGTTTATTGTGCGCGCATGTGGTGATTGAATGTGTGATGGGGAACTTCAAGCTCCTGTGAATTCCTTGATGTCCCCTTCTCTGAGAGGGCTCTTCCATGGCATGCCGGCCAGCCATTCGCCATGTGTTCCACTGCTCTTCAAAGCATAATGGAAAACAAATTAGAAGACTTTCCACTCATGAGAAGTGTTATTATCATGGTGTCTGCAAGTCTAAACGCTGACATACTGTCTTTCATTGTGCCCTCTATAAAACATGTCACACAACACATGGGCCTGTTCACGCTATTTACATTTTGACAATGCAAATTCTTAGCTTTTTATAGAAATCGAAGCCTGGCTGTGAAGACACTATTTTTGGATTTTTATATTTTGAAATGTATTTGCCAATGGTTTGTCGTGCCTGGAATGGTTTCTCCCCTGACAATTCCGCCTTCCCCCATGATCCTACCAAGAAAACCAGAAACATTTGAGAAATCAGGCGCCAAAATAAGCCAAAAGAGACCACACGTGTGTCTGATCAAATAACATCATGGAAATAACAAAGCCGACTGTACCACTTTCTGAAATCATAGATACATCCCAACACCCAGCGTGCAGACCTTTCCATGTCTGAAAAGGATCAGCAAAGTTATGGAAGTTTACCTCTCCCTGTCTGCCCTTCTCTCTCCTCACCTGCGAACAGGCATCTGGTAAGCCTGATGTCTCCTCAGTTATTGTTTTCTGATTGACTTCTTCTCCACTAGCTGTCATGCATATTGTTCTAGAAGCTAGAGGGCTCTTCTGAGTTAAAAGTCAAAATAACAATGAGATTTTCTCAATAGTTTTATACTTTCTATCTAAAAAGTTCGCATAGAGGAGTAGGAAGCATGTCTTATATTAAGATGCAAAATGGAATAAATGTTAGAAATTGTTTAATTTTCACTCCAAGACGTTTAAGTGAATTATTGTTATCTGCGGTGATAATTATCAAGTGATAGTTTATCCATGAGTTTTCCACTTTTTAGCAAGGATAACTGAGGGCACAGCGGGTCATTTTTCATTCCCTATGCCTGACTGTAGGTCGGGGCCACAGCAGGGTTCCGAATTCTGAGCTTTTGTGACTTTTCAGTGTCAGAGTGGCCTTCAAAGCGTTCAGGTCTGGAGGGAATGAGCAAATACACTGATTTCCTCAGCTCGGTTGGAAATGTCTTCCTTTACCCCACGCCCTCCCTCCCAACCCCGCCAGTGGGAAGGGGATTCATAGACACGTAGATTTGGTCTTGGGCCTTTCTCCCTGGGAAACAGATCTGGAGACATGGAGAACTGCATTCAACAACCCCCTAGTGGCTTCCAGATCAAAGCTGCTGGGTTCAGGGAAGCAAGGAAGCAGGCAGGAAACGGGACCTAGGCAGAGGCTGGAGCTGAGAGGAACAACCACACCGTGGCGGGTCCCCCAGCACCTCACGCGAGGACGGCCCCGCCCAGGGGTTCTGCCTCGGCCTTTGTGCCCCAGCAGGGACCAGCGAGTGGGCACGATACAGGGTATGCCAGATGGGGACATGTCTTTGGGCAAGCTGGGCCCCTGTAGTTGTGTGTAATTCCCAGAACGGGACAAAACTGACGACTGTCCCTAACAAGTCTCTGGTAAACAGAGTGGAGAGGGTGCATCTGTGTCCGTCACCATGACTTCCATTCCACTCACACAGACACACACACATGCGTGCACGTGTCTGCAAATGTGTGCACATATGTGTGTGCATACTTACACAATATATGTATGTTTAGGGACACCCGCACATGCTTGTTATCAACTGATCCTCATATAAACTGTTTATAATTGTTTGATGCGAATGTTTTCTAGGAAAAACAGTGGAAGCAGAAACGACCAAATATACTTACGGATTTCCTTAACTGCTTCTTGAACCACATGTCTGCGGTCCCCACTTCTGCAACTATCACTAAAACACGGTCTCTTTCTGTTTCCCTCCCCCACAACCCATGCCGCTCACAACTGCACAAAGCTATAATTCATCAGGCATCCGTGGCAATGACAGAAGTGGCTGCCACGAACTTGTAGGAAGAAGAACAGTTTCCTCTTAGCACGAAGGTTACTAATAATAAATCTCAGAGCGGTTGTTCCTTCATCGTCAGAACTTTTCATCCTGGGATATGAATGTGTTCTGCTCTTCCTTCTCTCTACATCTCCTGGAATGTTCTGGGGCACCGGTGCTCACCTCTGGCTTAGGCACGGGACTTGCAGTGACTCACAGGGTTTACCATGGAGTCCCTTCTCCAGCCTTTCTTCTGGAAGCATGGGCTCGCTTCACCGATGACCAGGGACGATGAGGGGCTCTCTGTCACCGACAGACACTTTAACTTACTTCCCCAAGCCCGTTTGTTTTATCTCCATCTCTTTCGAGATGACCTCTTCAGGAATAATGATGTCTTTGTCGTTCTCAGACAGGCTTTGTTCTCGTCACAAAGACCGCATAAAAATATGCAGGTTGGAGAGATTCTTTTTGTCCTGTTGAAAGTCAGATTTACCTCCTTTGTTGGAACCACAGATAGTCTTTATAAGTTGTAACATCTCATCAGTGATGAAGAACACTACAAGGGCCTTAGAAGGAGGTGCGTACACTCACTGGATTGCAATTTGCACCGCATCAGAGGCAGTTTGATAGAGTCACAAAATTTTCTTTAAAGACTAACAAAATTTGAAATGAAGAAAGTATTCAGTTACGACACTGTACGTTGTGCTGAGGAGCTGGAACTTAGGAGCCTGACTGCGTGGATGTGAATCTCAGTTCTTCCCCTTCTAGTTGTGTGACTTTGGGGAAATTACTTTACCTCTCTGGGTGTTGGTTTCTTCAGGTGCAAAAGGGAGAAACTAAAAGCCCCTACCTTAGGGGTGGCTGTGAGCTCTACATGAGTTCGTAGATGTAAAGTGTGTAGAACATTAACTCGCATACAGTAAATACTACACAAATGCTAGCTAATTTGAATTAAATAGTCTAAAGCAAAATTAACTACAACTCTTTGAGACCTTGATCTATATGTTCAAATGTCTTCTTATGACTGACCCTTGAACAACGTGGATTAGGGACAGTGACCCTCCCTCCGGATGGACAGTTAAAAATCCACATATAACGGTTTACTCTCCCAAAAGGTAACAACGCATTGCCCACTACTGACTGGAAGCCTTACCAGTAGCATAAGCCGTCGATTCACACACATTTGTGTGTCTTATGTATTATGTGCTGTAGTCTTACAACAAAGGAGAGAAAAGAAAATGGCATGAAGGAAATCATAAGGAAGAGAAAATACATTTGCTCTTCATTAACTGGAAGTGGATCATCATGAAAGAAAGTCTCCGTCCTCGCCGTCTCTGCCCTGGGTAGCTGAGGAGGAGGAGGGAGAGGAGGGGTTGGTCTTGTTGTCCCAGGGGTGGCAGAGGAAGAAGAGGAGGCAGGAGAGGCAGGCACATGGGGCATAACTTTTATTGAAAAAGACCTGCATAGAAGTGGACCCACATGGTTCAAATTCGTGTTATTCAAAGGTCGGTTATCGTTCGAGCATCTCGTTGACAGCATGGATGTAATAGGTAAAGAGGAAACCAGCATCTCTTGGGTACCGGGAACTTCTAGATGCCAGTCCACCACAAGTACACCTTCACATTAAGCATTCCTGTTGGAGGAATGGAAAACCAAAGGTAAGGTGGCTTTCCTGAGATCACACCACTCAGAACTGGCAAAGTCAGATTTGTAAACCTACCGATGGTCTTGAATGAGCACAGGTCACATCAGAGACTATGGTACAGGCCTGAGATTCTTGGCACAGCTCCAGTCTCTCCTCCTAAATGCATAGTCCCCAAGCCCCCACCGAGTCACAAATATAATAGAAGAGACATAAAGCCATTAGCTTTGAACTACGTGCACCTCGTGGCTCAATATGTTATAAAATTTGCCAAATTAAATACTCCCTCTCTCCGACCTTCCCCCAGGGGAACGAAGCTCAGTTGTGCTACTCAGCGGCATGGCGATGACTTGGGAGTGTCTTAAGCTTTGTATTTGTGTCTTCTTACTGCTATTTTTGAAATTAGCAAACCGTGCACTAACCACTTAATATAGTAAATACAAAGAGAAAGAATGGCCAGGCTTGGTGGCTCAGCCTGCAATCCCACACTTTGGGAGGCTGAGGTGAGTGGATTGCCTGAACCCACGGGCTCGAGCCCCACCTGGGCAACTTGGCGAGACCTCATCTCTACAATAAATGAAAAACTAGCCGGGCGTGGTAGCGTGTGCCTGTAGTTCCAACCACTTGGAATGCTGAGGCGGAAGGATCGCCGGAGCCTAGCAGGTCGAGGCTGCGG